>NW_025947278.1:195561-250950 GCF_000764305.2 Hyalella azteca | reverse complement strand
CGTTGAATTAGGTTTTCTGCTTGATTTTATTGTATTTGTGGTAGAAGTTAAGAATCCTAAGCACCTGAATCCAGCACACCAGCAAATTTTAAGTAATGTCAGTATGTCACTAATGTGCCAGGCTTGTGTCAAACATAATCCTACTTCTATCAGCATAGTGTCAAACCAGAGATTTTTTGGAATCAGTTCATTTTTAATTTCCTCATTTACCTAATATTTAAACCAATTTCCTATGCAAGTATGTATGATCAGGCTGGTATCCAGTTCCAGGATACTTTACTCGCAGTATGGAATTCTGTATAGGTAATATATTATCATGTTAACATAATAAAATGTATCGAAAACTTACCACCTTACACCTTCCACCAAAGTGACAATTGATACTCATTACACTGAGCTCGTCCTGTCTCTTATACACATCTAGATGTGTATAAGAGACAGGTNATAATTTGTTCACGTTTTAGGCTTCCGAAAATATTTCAAACCTCTATCAAAAATATCATAATTAATCATTCTCTTGCATTGAGCATATGAACGTTATGCCTCGTGCTGCCGCATCCGCGATCGTCATTCGTTTCTGTCAGTTGCATGCCGGGACTTGCTCCGATGAATTGCGTGTTTATTGTGTGCATCATGGAAAAGTTCTTTGCTGTCACATTAAGAGACAAATCTTTAACGAACTAGTACTTTTTATAATTTTAATTGTTGAGTGCAAGCTGCCCTGCAGACACGCAACATTTCCAAGTTAAGTGATTACTTTATAGAAACTTTTTATACCTTTACCTATACGTGTTTAAGCCTATAAGAAGTTTATTTTTTTGCCTCAAATAATGTTGTATCGAAAAACTGGTCTAGGTGTATCGGGAATAATATGTGAACTGTAAATTTTAGAATTCCATCCTGCTTTACTGGTCTACTTATAGGACACAAAAATGATCTTGAGGGAGAGTCTAAAAAACTCTCTTCTTTGCCTAGTTAGTTTATCAGTGACAATGAAGTGAGTGGCATGATTGGAAATTTCCTACTTGAAACTATGGCACTAATAATCTCCATTCTACACACCAGGGTGAAGAAGGTGGAAGCAGCGTTGCCAATATATGGGTTTTTAAGCCCAAAGCATCGCCGACCATTTTCAAGATGCGTCGCCGGGTAATTTTTAATGAAAAGGCATTTACACTGAGTAATGAAAAACTATTTACAAGCCACAAACTTATTTACAAGGTTACATGCACGTGTTACCCCAAATAACTAATTTTACCCTAAAAACAGTCCGACTGTACAGCAAGTGTCAACTGAACATGTGATGATGCAGTCTGACTGCTCTAATGTGACCGCAACTATGATTTTGTTTACATTTTTTGGCAGGAACTCATCGCAACCAATTTCCGGACAAGCTTTACTGCATCCTGATCCATCCAACCTACTGTACTGAAAACCTTACTTTTTCTAAATAGTTGGCTGAAGACTGACAAATATATTAAATGCAAGAATTACAATCTAAATGTGTTGGCAAGATCTTCTAAAGGTGTAAATTTTGCTACTGAAGCATTGCCAAAGATCTTGCAATATTCATCCACTCTCTGCACAGTGGTACTACACAGTACACAGATTCTTCCTGAGCCTCCTAAAGAATAATACAACTCACAACTGTACAAGACATATCATATATTGTATTTTAGACATAGGTAATATGCCTTGAAAAACTTTCTTGCATGCGTTGTGTGCATTTTCTTGCATTTGCAAAGGGTGCCACTTTATATATTATGCTATAAAAAACATTGATATTGGGTCATTAATGATGGATAGTGAGAAAACAAGCTAACAGTTTTCTGAGGCTTTGAGCATGTTTCCTGAATTTCAAAGCTTTGCCTATGCCCTATAGTTGCATAGTGACAGTCACAGTGGAGTCAGTGGACAGTGCAATTCTAGGATTAGCTGTAATTTTCAGTATTGGCAAAGTGCACCTGGTTTTGGTACCCTCATGGTTAAATACCTTTTTTTCCAGAATTTCTTTCGGCTGAACAAGTTGCGACGACTTGGTCTGAGCGACAATGAAATTCCTCGCATCCCTCCTGACATCCAGAACTTTGAGAACCTGGTTGAGCTGGATGTGTCTCGTAATGGTGAGTTAGAACTTTTGAGCTGGATGTGTCTTGAAATAGTCAGTTAGAACTTTTGAGCTGGATGTGTCTCATAATGGTGAGTTAGAACTTTTGAGCTGGATGTGCCTTGAAATAGTGAGTTAGAACTTTTGAGCTGGATGTGTCTTGAAATGGTGAGTTAGAGCTTAAATAACCTAGTTGAGCTGTATGTGTGGTGAGTGTATACAATGACAAAAAAATCTTTGACTGCAATGACCAAAATGAATATGAATATATATAAATGTATGATTGTAGAACAATATCAGATGTCATGGTGTGAAAACCCACCAGTATCCTAGTATCCTAGATTTTTACTATTGGATGGCTTTCAAAAATTCATCCAATGCAGATGAAAAAACTAAATCATAAAATTATACCTACTTTATCTTAAAAACGCTATTTGAAAAATAATTTATACATATTTCTTAAGTTATAATTTAATTAAGTTTATTTTGCAGACATTCCTGATATTCCTGATAACATCAAAGCCCTCAAGAGCCTGCAGGTGGCTGACTTCTCCAGCAATCCCATACCCAAGTGAGCAATGACTCTGCAGACTTTTTTTCCACTTGGAACTTAATTTATTCATTTTTATTTTTTTTTATTAATTTATCAGCTAATTCATCTTGCCTATCTTAAATGTGTTGTATGGTAAACGGTTAAAGTTTTTTTATTTGATTTAGTTGCCCATTTTGAATGAATTTGTGATGTTGTTTAGTTGATAATTTAAATATTATTGTTTAAATTTTTGGTCATGATGTTAAATGTTGTGTATTTGAATTCTGGATGGCATATGTGTTGCATAATCATTTCTGATGACTTGAATCATTCTAGGATTTTGTTGAAGAATTCATGCTATATGTAATTGTCTTACCTCAATTCACCTATTTAATAAATTATTTATGTATTCATTAATTGATTTATGTATTCAGGCTATTAGTGGATGCTGAACATTAATAGGTCTTAGGCTATTAGTGGATAATAAAGACTAATAGGTCTTAGGCTCATAATAGGTCTTGAAATTTGACTGAAAATTGAGGCTGTGCATGATCTCTATCATTTATGAAGTACGGTACTTATATAATTAGTAAGTATCTAGCTTTGCTATGTTCTGGAAGTTTAGTTCTGCATTGAATTAATGATTACATGCTAGGAAAGAATGTTCCTTTCCATTGTCTGTAAAGTTATTCACTTTTGATTGAAAATATTTTTCTTGTGCAGGTTGCCCCCCGGCTTCACGCAGCTCAAGAACCTAACAGTCCTGGGCCTCAATGACATGTCCCTCACCAACCTCCCTCTTGACTTCGGCAGGTAGGAAGCTTACTCATGCATATAGCAACACACTCATCTGTTCCATATATCATCATTCCTGTCTCCATTGCTGAATGTTGAATTGCGCTGGTAGAAATCGTACTCATGCATATAGCAACACACTCTTCTGTTCCATATATCATCATTCCTGTCTCTATTGCTGAATGTTGAATTTTGCTGGTAGAAATCGTACTCATGCCTGTAGGGACACACTTTTCTGTTCCATATATCATCATTCCTGTCTCCATTGCTGAATGTTGAATTTTGCAGGGAGGAAGCTTACTCGTGCATATAGCAACACACTTTTCTCTCCCATATATCATCATTCCTGTCTCCATTGCTGAATGTTGAATTTCTCTGGTAGAAATCGTACTCATGCCTATAGCTATACACTTTTCTGTTTCATATATCAACACGCCTGTCTCCATTGCTGAATGTTGACTTCGGCAGGTAGGAAGCTTACTCATGCATATAGCAACACACTCTTCTGTTCCATATATCATCTTTCCTGTCTCCATTGCTGAATGTTGAATTTCGCTGGTAGAAATCGTACTCATGCCTATAGCAATACACTTTTCTGTTTCATATATCAACACGCCTGTCTCCATTGCTGAATGTTGAATTTCTCTGGTAGAAATCGTACTCATGCCTGTAGGGACACACTTTTCTGTTTCATATATCATCATTCCTGTCTCCATTGTTGAAGTTTACAACAATAACATTCCTATCATCAGAGAAAACAGCAACGTGCAAGAGAGAGTTTTGAACAGAATCGTGATAATTTAATTTCATCAGTACTTATGCCTTGTATATATGTAATCATTCCAAGTGTCACTCACAAGATGAGTTTTGAGTTTACATGTCATTGAAATTCATTATGAGTAAACGGGTGTTATTTTTCTATACTTTAAATTTGATGAAAATTTCCAAATTACATTTTTTACCTTTGATGATTTTAATTGATGCAATTTCTTATGATTGACCTTACAAAGGAAAGTGTAACGAAAATTTTATTGACTTTTCTTCCGGCAGCCTTGTGAACCTGACTTCACTGGAACTCAGGGAGAACTTGCTCAAGAGTTTGCCTGAGAGCGTTGCTCGGCTCACCAAGCTCGAGAGACTCGACATTGGTGATAACGACATCGAGGAGCTGGTCTGTATTACTTACTTTCTTTATCCTTAATTCCTTCTGTAATGAATTAATTTTTCTGCCTAAAGAGATATATACAGAGAATGATGGGATGTCAGCTGTACTCCATTACATTTTTCGTGCTGATGTCTAAAACATGCAGAAAAAAATTTAGATTGTTTTTTTTTTCATTCCAGTCATATTCAATGGTTGATTTAGAATTCAAATTCTTCATGTTGCTTCATTTTAATATTCACAACTATACTAGAGCTTGATTTTCAAGCGATAAGGTATATTTTTTCATTCTATTTGATAATTGTTGTTTCAGTAGAGCCTCAATGGTTCTAGATTTCATATGAACGACATTAATGCATATTTTGTTCATTTTGACAGCCAAGTCACATCGGTGACTTGCCATCTCTGCAGGAGCTGTGGCTGGACCACAACCAGATGAGTCACCTACCCCCAGAGATTGGCAAGCTCAAGAACCTGATGTGCCTCGATGTCTCCGAGAACCGTATTGAGGACATCCCTGAAGAGCTGGCAGGCCTCGTCAACCTCACAGACCTGCACCTCAGCCAGAACCTGATCGAGACGCTACCTCCCGGCATCGGCCACCTGCAGCACCTCACCATATGCAAGCTCGACCAGAATCGCCTTATTTCCCTCCATCCCAACATTGGACGGTGGGTATTGCTTCTTTATATTTATCATTAATCACTATAGTCTACGTGATTCATATTAATTTTGGTAATAAATTGACATTGGGCAATGTTTTTTTTTTAAACTTTAATGAGACATAACATAGGTTTATTCATGTAGGTAATCAATTATAAAGTAATCAAGTACATGTTTCTAAGGAGAATATAATGATTCTGTAGTATCTTTATTATCGTCCACTATCGAGTGTCAGGTTTCAAAACTAGGAAATTTATAATCGTTTGTACACATGCTTTATGTTGTACGTGATGATATATTTTACTTGAAATTAATATACTAATTATATGACCAGATTATTCAGTAAGCTTATTCATGAGCACTCTAAGTTAATTTTCACTTTCCCATTGAAGGAGTAAACCTCAATTCTAATGATGCCAGCAGCTTGTGAGCTCCTGGTTAATCCATGACAACATGTGTTTGTTTTCAGATGCGAATCTCTGCAAGAACTCATCCTAACAGAGAATTTATTGTTTGAACTGCCGAGTTCTATCGGCAATCTCGTGAGACTCACAAACCTGAATGTGGACAGAAATCGTCTTACTCATCTACCCCGAGAGATCGGTGAGGCCCTTGACCTTTTATGTTTATTTAGTGTAATTTGGGTCGGGGGTAAAGTAACTTGTAAATTTAAGCAAAACTGCTGCGTAAGTTTTTCGTCTACCTTTGATTTAACTGGTAATTGATGGAAGGCACCAGTTATTGATGATACTTCCAGGAATTGATGGAAGCATCAGACTGGATGCTTTAAAAGTGATTTTAAAGCATCCAGTAGATTCATTTCTCATTGTCTGTCTGGATTTAGAGCCTCAATAAGGTCTGTTTGTTAATTTGAAGAAACTATTTTCATGAATTTATTCATTCTTAATTGGTTTTGAAATCCATGGATTATTATCTGTCGCTTTATAGCAAAATATTAATGAGACATTCCTGGTATTTAGTAGCGTCATGAAATATTCTTTACTATTGTCTAGTGCTCTCAGGACACAAATAATTGTACTACCACATGTAGAGCTCGTGCTAATTGGTGTACTGTCTCTTCATAACGCTAATAAAAAGTGTTAATATTAAACATGAATTCATACATGTAGAGCTACATTCCTATTATTCATGTAAATATTAATTCATGCGTGCAGGTGAGCTGGTTAGCCTGGGCGTTCTGTCTCTGCGTGACAACAAACTCACGCACCTGCCCTCTGAGACCGGCAACTGCAGGAACCTGCACGTGCTCGACGTCTCTGGCAACAGGTCTTTCTGACGAGCAGCTTGCTTATTATTATAAGAAATCGCTTACCAGTTCCCATTTATAACGCTTGCTACTCCCCCGCCGGTGTTTTTTTTTATAGAAATGACGAATAATTTATCGCCTTTTAAGTAGGTTATAAATATTTGCTTTACGATCGCGTCTTGTCCGGGGTTGACTTAATGAAGTTTTCTCAGAATGCTGTAGGACTGCTTACGTGACCATGGGAAAAATTGAGGTTCAAAATTGTTCATCATTTCTATTTGCTGGCAGGGTAGAGAATGTGCTGCTTGAGATTAGCTAACTGATTAGCATTCTGTTGTACATGCAGACTGCAGTATCTGCCGATCTCAATCACGGCGCTGAACCTGAAGGCGGTGTGGCTGAGTGAGAACCAAGCCCAGCCGATGCTCAACTTCCAGACTGAGGTGAGAAGCTTCATGTCTACAACTGAACCATCAAAACTCAAATCTCTAAAGCAACTATACAAGACTGAAACTTGAATCTTGATTCTCTCGAACTGTTCAGGTTTGAGATTTACAGTTTCCGTATTTAATCAAAACATTGATTTCAAAACACTGATGGCGTCTTACCTTTTTACCTAAAAAGTTTTTCCATTGATTTAGTAGAAAACATATAATCTTATATTAGTGTGTATCACACAAGGCTCGACTTTTTTCGCGAAATATTTGATAGAAAGCTCGTGAGGTTGAGCACGCGTTTATTCATAGCAACCACGTTGCAATTTATGTATACAAACTTTTATTATGTATTAGATCATCGAGGAGACGGGAGAGGAGGCGCTGACGTGCTTCCTGCTGCCTCAGGAGGAGTACCAGCACGACGGTGGTGGTGAGTGGCGTGCCCTGGTGGCGGTGGTGGGATTATTGATGCTGTTCTTATTATTACTAATTAAGATTAACTGGTGCTATGCTAATGCTAGTCAGCTGGTCTTGCTGCTGCTGAGTTTTATTCTGTGGTGCAAGGAATTGAGGAAAGCATAACACATTTCCGCAAGTCGCTGCCTCCTGCTGATTGATAACCGCCATAAATTTGCAATATCTGCCTGTAACTAATATGCGACGCCGCTATAAGATGAAACAATACCGCGCTACGAATAATCAGTGCGACTACCAGACAACTGCTACATAAGGTCTTCATTTACACCTCGGAAACTTGGTTCTTTGTGCAATAGTGAAATTCTCAATTGAGTGCCAGTCGCTTCGCACTTGTGTTGTTTATCTGCTGCTGCTATTGTGCTCCTGTCGTTGCTAACATGTTTAAGTCTGTCCTTGTGGCAGCAAAAACTAGAACAAGGTTAGTGAGTAGAGAACACCACATGGATATATCGTTGTGAGAGATGCGCTGACATTTGCGTGCAGCTGTACGTAGTGAATGGCATCTGAAAGTATCAAAAACGCCCTAAGGACTGGACGACTCGTCTTTTTGATTATAAGTCAATATAAGTTATATTATGCGTAGTCCAGTGTACGACTATAGTTAATTATATGGCAACCTCAAATACGTCTCTAGTTGAACGTTGGGTAATGAACTACAATTAAAAAGAAACGTTTTTTTTGTCTGAAATCTTATTGAATTTAAATATTGTTTTGCGTTCGAATCAGAGTTCATTAATTTGCAACAAACATTCTGCAAATATTCTGGTGATGCTTGCGTACATGTCATCATCATTTTTCCTTCCCCTCGGTACAGCCAAATTTTTCGGTCAAGTTCATAAATTCACCTGTACATTGCTTATGCGGGCTCAGAAATTGCAGAGTATATATATTTTTGCGTTTTTTTATAACTTGTATTTGTATCTCGCACGTGAGACCTCCCACGGTAGAAAGTGTCAGGTGTGTATGGTGCATTTGTTTCCAGTGACAAAACTAGTTTTTGCGATCGAACACGAAACAATTCAGTGAAAAATTATGCGTATGCTGTAGTCCAGTTGCCGTCTTAATTGTGTTTTGATCAGGTCCTAAATGAGGCTAGCGCTGATGGCGAACTTGAGTAGCTTAGACGTCGTGTGTATGATGTATATGAGACAGTGAATGTTGTGTCTCGTCGCCTGGACATGAAGCCATAAATAACAAACGATAGTAAGAGTTCAGCTGTTGTCACATACGTCGATTGTGTACACTATCTCGTAACACTTGCGTACGTTGGTGCTGCAGTAACTCCTATGTACACAGTCTACACCGAGACACTCGCAAACCTTGGTCGTTGCATCGTGTGTCTCCTCCGGCAGTTTGTCTGCATCTGCTGAACAGAAATTATCAGCAGCACTGTTGTGCAAATGAATGAGAGTGAATATATATTATCTTGTGGGGTTCTACGTGTTAATAATATACTAAAAAAGCTTCATGCTTATGCCTTTCGGTTTTTATCTATCTTTAAAAAATTGAAATTTGATGAGCTGTTTTTACAGAGGTGAGTCTCGCTCTTTTGTGATTTATGCAAATCACCGTAGTTGGTATGTCTTTAATGCTCTGCGTGCGTATTATTAAATTTTTTATAAGTTTGAAGCTATTTTAAATATTTTAGCAGGAGCTGCAACCTAATGAGACAGGTTGCTTGTTTGTTTTTCAAAACGCGATTCTCGAGCGGCAAAGACGTCGCACAAAAGTTTTTTGAAAGACGATCTGCTGAGATGGAAGAAATTATTTCCTAACGTTCGCTCTCCTGCTTTGTTTTACATAAGAATTATCCATTCCGACTCGAGCTTCATTCCTATCAAATAAAACTTACCGCGCACCGCGCGGCATTCACGCGTAAAATAATATACAAGCCTTGATCTCCGGACTGTCAAATTGAGCTGCCACGATCTAACACTTGAACTTTCTAAGAGTAGCATTGTAAAACATGCAAAAAAGTTGACTTACGAATTAAATACGCGCTAATAATTATAGTCGTGTGGTGTTTGGCTGGAAATTGTCCAGACCTATTTACTATTATTTGCTGGAAATATAGGTTGAGAATCACTATATAACAACAGTGACTGTGAAGGATAAGTAACGAGTGGCGTATGTCAGGCACTCACTTGAGTGGCGGCGTGGATATATATTTATTATAGTCGATTATTAAGTATAATTATAATATTCGACCATGATAAATAATTCAGTGGCGTGTGTCAGGCATGAGTGGCGGCGTAGACTCGTGGGTGGGCGACGACGAGGACGACATGGACGAGAGCGGCGCCCACAATTTGGACGGCACGAGACACTCGGTCGTCAAGTTCCAGGAGGACCAGGACTACGACCTCGCTAAGGAGGTATGTTATTCTTCCTTACACTTACACATTAATTTATAAACTATTCAATAAATTAACTATTGTTAATCAATTTGATAATAAATTTGTGTCCGCTTCACCACTTTGATGAGCTCTTTATTCCAGTTCGCGGCAATTTTTAGTTGGACGTTTTGTTCGGTTTCCAGTCTTCTTCATTGAGCTTAACATTTCGGTTCCTCACACTTCTCTTAGTTTTTGTATGGGTTCTTGCTGTCCTTTTTTTAATTCATTTGTTCCTCGCACTTACTTCAATTGTTTGTTTACATATTTTTTCTTTTAATTCACTTGACTGTTTGTATTTCTTGGCACTTTCATTTTGTTGGCTGAATACGCGTATTATTTCTTCGACCTAGGAGGCAAGAATGCTGTACGAGTATGATGCAATACGCATAATTTACGACTACTCTTTTAATTTATGCACTTGTTCATTTGGCGCACTTTTTCATAATAATCTCTTGCTCATATTACACTCTTGTTCATTTTTCGCACTTTTAATTGAAATCGCTGCTTTGGTTCCTCTTACTTTATCCTTCTACTCACCTGTTAATTTTAGTCATATTGCATTTTTTGACATGTTGACATGTTTTAATGGACATTCGAACCAGTTTTGTTACATTTTTCGAATGGAGTTCACTAATGATATTTGGTAGTTTCATTCACTCTCATGGCTGCGTCAATGTTGTCGAGATTATGCCCACATCGCAGTGACGATTACTTCTCTTCAAGCTCTGTAGAATTTATAAAGTTGAACAAATATTTATTATAATGAGAGATAATTCATTACCACGAGTAGTCGACCAACGAACGAGGTTGGGTTTCGTGATCTGCATACTGAGCTAAGGCCGTTCTATCAAAATTCGTACAAGTACGGATACATTTAGCGGATTTCTTGTCTGTGATTGGTGGGTTTAACTTGAAATTGAAAAGCTGTCAGTGATTCGCTGACAGGGTTAAGAACTCAACTATTTGACGCGATGTCGTCGGTAGGTGAGCATCTCTCACATCGCTAACGCCGAATGTTCGAATGATTATACGACGATTATAGAAGCTAAAATGCACCTCAAGAGAATTCTAAGTTGGAATTTCATCTTAGCAAACTTGATCTATAATTGTAAGATGCTTTGATCTTAATTGAAATGCTCCAAGATAATTATTAGTGTCGGCAAAGATTGTTATGAGTTGATAAAGAGATCGTGCTACGTTATAATCTCGTTATTTTTTTTTTAGGAAATCCTGCCTTGGATCTCACTTTCATGGCAGCCATACTAAGTTTGGAAATTATGACAATGATAGGAGAGTAGCAGTCGTGCTCACGGTTCTTTTCTCCCTCTTTGTGCTGCTGATGTGTATAGCAATTATACAAACGACTTGTTGACACGTTGGTGAGTGAGTGCATGATCCGTGCCACTTGTTCAGTGCTCAGTGCCGAACCTGAGGCGGTCTTTTTGTTGTAATTTTTCTCCTATTCTGAGCTATCTCAGTCTCTAATATAAGATCGCTCTGATACTTTTGATACTTTAATGCATGAGCACTCGAATGTAATTTATGTATGAAGAAGAGTTTGATAAAAATGATATCGTTATCGAATTACGTGGAGGCCCCGCTCTACAGCTACGTCAGCTCTGCAGTTCTACTGTCATCTCTGACTCAGGATATAACGGGCACCGCAGAGCTTGTTGTAACGTCTGCTAATGTTCTTATTACTTCATCCAAAATTTTTTGATGTCACTTCCAAAATTCTTGTCACTGCTAAAATTCTTCTCACCCTTGCAAGAATTCTTTCTGTTACTCCCAAAATTCACATTACCCCGACCCAAATTCTTGTCATCCCTGCAATTTTTTGTTGCCCTAACATAATTTAATGAGTTTTCTGTGATTTTGGCCACGTTTGCAATTTTTATTGCCCCGGTAAAAATTATTACACTGCTGAACTTCGCATCAATGGCTCGTGCGGACATCTTTGCCTCCACACTTGTTACTCTCGTCGACATTCTGTCCATCTTCGAGATGAAGTTGTGTGAAGCTAGCCTGTGACAGTGATTCTTTGACGGTGTGATGTGGCATGGGGAAGTTGACCTCTGTCTCTTTCTCTGTGATCGCTGCGTGTTTTATGATGTTAACGCACCTTAGTTTTGAAACCTCAAGTACAAGGCAGGTTCGTTGTTCTTCACCGTTGAGAATCCAGTGCCTAGTTTAGTCGAGTTTCCAGAGCGTGAATTTTTGAACATGCATGGGATGGTGGTATTTTGGTCATTGCATCTGTACCGCTTTGCTCAGATATTGTTACGGCGAGTGCATTTTTTTCTTATCGAGTTTTTTTCTTTTGTCGGAATATCATATGTTGCTACATGCTCGAAATTTGTTAAGTTTAACTCTATTCCTTGTGTATTTTGGCAACCTTTTTAGCTCCTACAGTTCATTCCTAGAATTTAAAGTACTAGTTATCTTGTGAAGTGTGTCACCTAAACTTGCTAGAAACTTCATGGATTGCACGTTGCCAATATGCTTGTTATTGAGCGCTGCAACGTAAAGCTCGTTTTATCTGACAGTATATCACACTTTGGGGTTAAGTTTTCATGTAGTTTCGCTGTCAAAAGTAGTAATGTGAATTTAAATCGTCGCAGTCGGGACCAGCCTCGTGCGAACATGACTTGATGCGACTTGAATTCGTTATTGACGGCCTAGTTTGAGCTGTTAGCGAAGGTACTGCAGTCACGGCGCGAATTTTTACTGAGTTGAAGTTGTTATTCGGGTCCCTCTGCCTCTAGGCCAAGAAATACGTGCTGCGCAGAAAGCCCACCTCCACTCAACTGTTGCTCAAAACACAACTGCGATTGTTGTTGGAATTGTCGATCTTTTGATAGTGGCAACTTGGTAGTACGGTTTATAAGTTTTTCATTCATGACACTAAGGCCACTGGTAGTTTTATCACTGGTTTGCTGGACAGACCGAATCATTTCTTGCATTACGCAACACCCTGGACAAGTCAGGTACTTTTTATAAACCAGAATTGAATGGATGGATGGCTGGCTAAGTTCGCTATGAGCCGAGTTGCCCGAAAGCACTTGTCCTGAGTGAGATTCGAACCCGTGTAGCTGATGTGAGGGTCAGATCTTTCACCACAGCAACTCTACAACTGCGGTCCTCGCAACAGTAGCTCAGACCACAGTTGCATGTCAGATGCTCAGCTAGACAGCACTAATGCTGTCTGTTATAGCCGTCAATACCGAGCAATCTTGTACAAGATTTGCGACTTTGTAGGGATGCATTCTAGGTTGGTTTCATTGTATTTCCTTGCCCTGTGTCTTGTGCGAGGGGTTGACGTCTGGTACGAGTACCTTCATCGACACGCTACCCGTCTTTTTTGTTTGTGTCGGTTTTTGTATTATTCATTTGTAACTGCTGTGAATTTCATACGGAAATTGAACGTGATGCTGTTTATGAACATTTTTTGTTTCATGTGGGATAACGACCACAAGCGTTTCGAGTGGTTGTGTTTGTATTTTCATTTATTTATTTATTTATTTATTCAGCTTTGATAATTCTTATTTCTGACGGCTGACTCGCTTCCATCGTATTTTTTCGTTGATAGATGACAATTTTCACTGCTTTTCGTTGCTTCTGATCATTTGAGTTGACAGACAGCCCTTTTTTTTCTATTCTTTTGTTTCTCGTCATCATTTTATTTGACACTCCTTAGTTGAAGCTGCATTGTTGCATTTAATTATTTTGGGTAATAAGAAGACTTTTTGCAACATGTAATTGAGTAAGACGCTTTTAATTCTCTGCGCACTACTAAACGTTGAAGCATCTACAAGGCGGTATTCCGGAGCTAATTATGTGAACCAATGTATCATGCATTGGTTTACCATCAATGTACACACACTTGGTTCACAATGCATATAAATATTATGCTTTGCTTACTATTTGTATGCAAAGTGTGTTTGACCTCCTATTCATGTTGAATGGCCTCCCTTCCACTAATTTTTTCTTTATAGGTGTGGATTTATAGAGGAATTTAGGCTGTGACATATCCGTTCTAGTTAATGACCCATCCCTCATTTGTGTTTATCGTCTTAATGAATGTTTCTCACTCTTCTACTTATCCGCTGGTGATATCACTGTTGCTATTTTTCGTCTTAACAATGTCTAGTTTTCGGCTTTAAATATCAAACCTCTTCAAATTTGGTTTATCCGAATGTTTGTGCAGCATTGGTTTTTCCCTGTGTGGCTGGTTCAGTATCCAGTTTTGACCTCCGTAATCCAATTTTTATCCAGCTTCGCTTCTGTGGCCTTATTTTGTCACGTTTATCTAATATGGTTATTCGAAATATCAGTGGTCTTGATGGGTTTGGAGCCTTTTAGTAAACTGTGTGCGAGAACAACTTACGTCAGATTCGAATTTTAATTAGTCAAGGCTTCCGCGTGTTTCTAATGACAATTTGTCTTGCACGAAAGGTGTTTGGCTATAGATTATTACGTTGATGTTAATAGGAACGTTGGCGTTCGATTATATTTTGTAACGTAGATGTTAATAGGACTGTCTCTTTGCTGTGTTTCCTAACTTTGCGTAACGAGAGATTTGTTTTGCAGAGTAACTTCGTCCGGCACAACACGCCGCATCCTCGAGACCTGAAGGCTAAGGCAGAGAAGCTCTTCGGCAAGGGCGGCGTCCCACCGGCCACTGCCAACTCTTTTGCCACGCAGAACAATGCAGTGCGTTCCAGCTTATCTTACTGACACTTTGGAACTATTCTCCCATAATCTTGTTTGGTTGACCACCCATCTTGTTAAAAGTATCCAATATTATCCAAAAGTATCCGTCCATAATCTTGTTCGATTGAGCTTTCATTTCGCGGTACATCAACTACAGGTTTTCAATGTGAATTGTGACCTTTAACTTATCTTGTGAATGGCTGATTAGTTTAAGGTCTGTACTATTAACTGTACTATTAATTAATTGTACTATTTGCACCATTTGCTGTGTAACCCCATTTCGGGTTGATTCCTTCCATGTTGGTGTCTTCCATGTAACAAAAACGTTCAAATTATTTTTTCATTTGTTGAAACTTATTTGTGACCACAATCTGCGTTGTGCAGGTTCTGACGGAGGAGACCAGCAGAGAAGATGCAAGCTGTACAGACGGCAAGCCTCAGCAGCAGCAGAACCACAATGCCACTTACGTCGTGGAACCCGCTCCTCAGAACGCGTCCTCAGGCGTCACTGCCGCCACGTCGCCCCCGACCACCGCTACAACCACCACCACTACTGCTGCTGCCGCAGGCGTCGCTGCATACGACACCAACTCCAGTAACTCGCGTGAGGTCTGTCATGGCATGAAGGCCATTTGTCTACATTTGTTGATTGCCATTACTATTCGTTTTATAGTCTACTTGATCAATTTATGAAGCCAATTTTTACCTATGTAATGTTGAATCTCCTGTCTCAATAATTTTAATATTTAACAAAAAGAAGCTTGCAACACGAGGGATTAGTGCCCACCACTGTCTGGTGTGGATGCTAATCTTACTGAACCATCCGTAAAATCTCGTTGCTTATTTTTCTTTTTCGAAATTCTTCCTGCGTTTACTGGGAAAAATTTTACGTGCGGGTTAATAGTTAATTTCGTGGCTCAGGTTAGCAGTGATGACGAGAGCTCACAAGACGAGGAGCGCGAGAGACGTGTTGCGTTCGCCGAAGAAGCAGCAGCAGAACGAAGAGACGAAGAGGGCCTTGACGCTGATGGCGAAGACGACGAAGAAAGACGCGACGTGAGGCCAAGCCGGCTGCACAGACGTGACACGCCTCACCATCTCAAGAACAAACGTATCAGCGCCACCAACAAGACGGCTGATCTCGAAAAAGTCGCGGCCATCATCGCCCAGGTGGGACTATGGGCTGACATAGCGACGTACGCGTCCTCTAATTCCTGCTAGCTCCCCTCGTGTATGTTGGCTTCCTCTGACTCAAACCGTAGTAGCCATCTCCATTTTATTTTGTCGTTCCTGATTTTCATGCTCACTTGCCCAAGACATCAGTTATTTTTGTCAAAATGTAACGAAGATGTTAAATCAACTTTCATTACCTAATGATTGTTACTAATTTCTTCTGGTTGTTAACATGCGATTGATCTCATAAATCTGTCTCTAGTTAACCTATCCGCTTCCTCCTAAATTTTTCGAGGCTGTTTATGCTAATGTTGAAGTTATCAGTTAGTATAATGTTTAGGTATTGTAAATCTTTCCTTCCTGTTGGTTGAAGTCATGAAATTGATTCTGTTTTCCGATGCAGCCCGGAAATGTGGACACCATCAATGTAAGTAAAGAGTTTCACGTTCGTTTTACCCACACTCGTAAGTTAGAACGTGTTTATCACACCTTCGATGTCCCTCGAAAGCTGCTTTGCATGTAATAAATTATTTGTGCATCGGTTGCGAGTGTACGGGACAGCTTCATCCTGGGGCCACGGTTCTGTACCTGGGTTTCTTGATGGCTGTGATGCACGTTTATTGTTCGTCAATGTAATCGGGAATATGAGCGTCTGATAATAAAGCAGCTGTTTAGTTCTTAGCAGTGGCTCACTTCACCCTAAATGAAACTTCAGCTGTTCTAGGCATGGATCAAAGGATCAGGAAATTTCGGATTGAAGGCCAATGATGAATCTTTATGGCCTTAAACGATCTATTAATATCTGTTTTGTGCTCCATATTCGTTCACTTGTTAGCTGTCACGATGTCGGGTGAACGAAATATTTCATTAGGTGTGCCTTAATGAAACTCTCCATCTAAGCGAATGCCACAGACAAGTAGAATTTGGCTGAAAACAAGGCTGGTTTTGTGACCTTTGTTATTTTTATTACTCCCAACATTCTCATTACCCCTGCCCAAATTGTTGTCATCCTTGCAATTTTCTTGTTGCCCTAACATATGGCCTTAAACGATATGTAAATCGTTTACTTTTATTTATTCATTTGGTGACCTTTGTTGTTTTTGGTGACCTTAGAAGTGTTTTGGCGAATTTCTGGCTCCTTGCACCTTTGCTTCGTATAATACGATGGAGGGAATAAACTTGTCTTGTTTGGTGTGTATCAATAGCCTGGGCTTACATTGTTCCCACTTCTAAGGCCTGAGCTGCTTTCTCATTTTGCTTTTAACATATTGTAACTCTGAGGGGTCTCAATTGTCTATCTTGCTATGACCATTTGATGGGACCTAACAGAATGAGACACGTGGATCCGTACGATTCAATTACTCGGCACCGGTAAACCTACTGCCTTCATGTTGATTTGCTTGATTTTGCACCGCTACTTTCGTCAATGCACTTTTCTTTCTGTCGGTCATTTATTTCGTATACATCCCATTTTTTTCTTGTGGACTGTTCATCTACATGCGCACTGCTTCTCTATCGTTTATGCCAGTTCCTTCGGTCGAAACACTGTTCGCTCATTATTTAGTTAAAATCTGTATAACAAGGTGCGAATCTAACTAATTGATAGTAAATTATTTTGATGTTGTTATTTTGTTAAAATCTATTTTAAAGATTGAGGGTCAGTCGGAAATCTACACATCGCACGGAGCTTCGATCTGATACCTAGTGTATTTTGTCTATCGTTATATTTGTTGTCAACGAGCTTTTAACATGGCTGCCATTACTCTTTACGTCCTTGCTATTCCAGTCATTTGTTTTAGGCCTTCTTCCCAAAAGGCACCTCCCTTTTTCGGCCTCTTTGCATGCACGGGGGGTTGAATTGAAATAGTTTTTTAGCTCTTGTCATCAGGTTCGGTCGGAAACTCCTATGTGAGCTTCCAACTGAGATTGTGTAACAAATTTCGCTCTCCACAGGGAGAGCGTTTTGATTTCCCTGGCAACGACCAAAATGTTGTGTTCCTTACCAATTTATAGGTAACGATTTATTTTTTACGTTCATTCTTACAAGTTTCAGCTTTTTAGCTTGTACAAACCTTCAAACAATTTGGCTTTCCTCCTCGGCCTCCCTCGGTATCCGATAAGCCATCACGTAGTGCAACAGCTAAAGAAGAATCAGTATTGATTTGAATAGTTTCATGCACCTCATGCAAATGTTAGTAACTTCTCTCACTGTAAACTCTCGCTCAGCATCAGCAGCAGTTCCAGAAGCTCCAGGTGGATGGCAACGCAGCCTCACCGCTGGCGTCTCCTCAGCTGCCCAACAACCACATCGGTTAGTTCCAGGGCGTCTCTTAGGGAATTATTTTGTTAGATTGATTATTATAAGAAATATTTTATCTGAATGTAGTCAGGAATAAATGTATTACAGAGATGAAATGTACCATAGCTCTTCATAATCGTTATTGAAATGCGGTTCGTATTCAGAGCCGTATAACGTTAGTATAACGCGGTTCAGAGCCGTTTGTTATAGCGCGCAATAAGTATCATAAATTGGTATTCTAATTGGTGTTTTCTGACCATTATGCCAGTTATGTCAATCTACAGCCTTCATATAACATACTGTCTTGCATTACACCATTGCCGACCTATTTTGGACAACTTACCAGTATAAGCATAGTCTATATTCTCGTATAAATATGGCCTTGGCGGTATCCTGTTCGTGTATCGCCCAATCGCAAACATGGACATACAATAATAAACAACTTTATGATCATCATCCGATTTTTAAGAATCGGACTGCTGGACAGGTGACAAGTATTAACTTTTGAGACACAGTCGGTACTAGAGGCGTAACATTGCATTGAGGCCGAGCCTTAGCATGTTTTACTTCCATGTATTTGTCCAGTTTAGTATTGCTGAAGTTGTGTCCTCATAAGAATGAAAGGACGCATTCAAGACATTGTATGATCAGGCTTTGTGTCAAGACCAGAGACTCGTTAGTTATTAGTGTTCATTATAATGTAATACGCAGTGCGCATGCATGAGCCAACATGGCTTCGTCTTATAGGACCCGAGGTACGTCAGTTATCAGTGCGTGTGGAGCGCACGTCAGGAGGTCTGGGCCTGAGCATCGCTGGCGGCCACGGCTCGACGCCATACAAGGGCTCGGATCAGGGCATCTTCATCTCGCGTGTCGCTGAGGGCGGACCGGCCTATGCTGCCGGACTCAGGGTCTGTATCTTATCTCTGGCGTTTAATTATTTGATGAAACCATCAGTGATGTTTTGGCAACTAAAATGGCTGCTCAGGTGCCACGACCGAATTTGCTGACGGCCGTTACTCTCACGATTGAATAATTGGTTAAATGATTTCCTTGCTTTCACGATTACGTGACATGCAATATCTTAGCAGGTTGCGTTACTTTCATAACTTGGTGTGCAATTTTCAATTTCTATTGTCGAGTCTGTAAAAGCCACTGCCAACGGAGAGCTGCTTTACAATCATGGCGACTTCACATAGTCTGGTGGTGATATGAATCAATAGTAATTATCATTTTCGTATAAAAATCTTAGTCTTATTTTTGATGCTGGGGGAATTAGTTTCGGCCATTCGAGCTTCTTCACCATCAATCGCGCACGATAGGAACTCGCAGCATCATTAAACAGTCTCAGGAACTCTCGGTGCAATTAGAGGCCCAATAAGATGCTGTGAAGAAATTGCACGAGTCTTTGTTATAGTTAAATGCGAATAATTGCTGTGAAATGAAACGTGTGATAATGTAAGAACAAATACATAAAGGAGAAATAATGAATATGAAGTTGTAATATAAATGGTGTAGTGTTGCAAGGCCTTGGTTAATTCTTTAATTAAGCTCCGATTTCTGGAATGCTTTCATGTAGTCTTTCATTACTAATTATTTAGGCATTATAATGTATTGATGCAACAATGTTCCTTGATGTCACGCAAAGATTATTAACAATTGTCTGTTCAATTATCGAAGCAAGAAATTCATTGCTAAACATTTTAATTTCAAAGCATGAATTGTGGCAGGTGGGCGATAAGGTGCTAGCAGTGAATGGGGTGGAAGTGGAGGAGGTCGACCACTACGATGCCGTCAACATCATGAGGGAGGCGGGGGCTCAGCTCCACCTGGTCGTCCTCAGGGAGATTTCTCCTGCACAGCCTCTGCAGGTTGGTTTGCCATCATCATCAGGTTTGTTATGACTCTATGCGTTGGTCTGTAGGGATCCTCGGCAGGCCAGTAGCAGTGTTCCACAGGTCGATTACAGTCGTTCACGATGGGAACCAAAGTATCATGACACGTTGAGCGGCTGTACCACACATTCAACTATAAGGGTTGTTCCTCGATACAGATTGAGCTGAAGCTGTGTCAGAGTTGCTCTGTATTGCAAATTTTTTAACTACTCTTTAAATTTAAACTATAACCTGAATAGTTATTTTTTCGATTGATCGCGAATAGTATTTGGATAAAGGGCATTGACAAGACCGATCTATTGCTATTGATGCCATATGCTGGTGGCCGAAGCGTGGAACAAACATTGAATGTGCTCGAAAAGAAACTGTTGATGAATGCATGTGTTCTCATATAAGACTGCAAATTAATTCCAATGTAGATGACGCTTTGCTGAAGCCAACAAGAACAAACAATGTCACCTACATTTTTTTTGGCTATGACTGTTATTGATCTGGGTAGGACTGTCAGGTTAGAATAACTGCTTCTGTCAAGCCATTTGACGCTTTATTATGAAAACAGAGTAATTTTTAGTAATATACGTAATGATGATTGTAATCATTAAGATAATCTGTTCATGGATGGATGATAGATGGCTGTAAGATGTGCAGAGTTTTTTGCTTCAAATTAATGGTGCATTTTGATGAAGGTTGGCGAGGACGCAAGAGGAGCCGCCGCAGCGACCAGCAACCACGTGCCTCTGACTTCTGCGATGACATCTACGCCTCTGGCCGGAGTCTCGTCCATCACCAGCACGGGCATCGGGTCTTCAGGCGCAGGCGCTATTCCTCTCACGCCCGTCGCTGCAAGTGGCGCGCCTTCTGTACCAGTGGCGTCATCTTACGCCCCTCAGCTCTGTGTTGGTGCTGCATACCAACATTACTTGTCTGCAAATTCATATGCTGATCCTCAGCAGCCACACGTTGCTGGACAACAACAGCCCTATGGTGCTGGCCCGCAGCAGCCCTATGCTCCTGGCCTCCAGCAGCCCTATGCTTCTGGCCCTCAGCAGCCATATGCTCCTGGCCCGCAACAGCCCTATGCTAGCGGCCCCCGGCCCTATGTTCCTGGCCCGCAGCAGCCTCATATGACTGTTACCCAGCAGCAGCAGCCGCCCTATGTTACCGGCACACCGGCCCACACCTCATTGTCTGCTGCCGTGCCTGCCACTCCGTCTCAACAAGCTCCTGTGAACGGCGTCCCAACGCCCAACGACATGCAGGTGCGTCTCTTGCAGCTGCCGTTTTCCCTATAATTTAAAAGGCTGACGGAGAACTAGCGATGACTAACGGAAAAATTATTTTAAACAATTATGTATAGTATCTTTGATGAAATCATTTTGGAGAATATGACATCTTCCCGTAAAAAGTTTCTTATTAATTTTAATGTTTAATAATCTGCAAATAATAAATTTTTATTCCTCTCTGGCCACAATAAACTTATAAGACTTACTTCGTCTTGAAAAAATGTTATGTTAACAGCTGGTGCGCGAAACTATCTGCACGACGCTGGTGCGGAACCATGAAGGCCTGGGCTTCAGTATAGCTGGTGGCGCTACCTCGCATGACCAAGTGAGCAACTCTGACAGGATTCCGCTTCTTTTTAAAATGTTTATTACTTTTTTATGTGCTTCAATCTTAATGTTGGAAATTGTAAAACAGTTTTGGTTTAAATGTGACAAGTATCAACATTTCATGTTTGTCCGCAGCCTATTTTCATAAACTGCATCACGGAAGGCGGCGTGGCTGCCAAGGATGGCAAGTTGAGAGTTGGCGATCGACTCATTTCTGTAAGTATTTCTTTCCTTTTTTTATCAAATTGGACTTACTGTTATTTTAAGGAAATTTTTGTGATCCATACCCACAGTGCGATTTCGTGATTTATTTGATTACTTTTTAATTGCAGGAAAAAAATACCGAAATCCGAGCTTGCAGTAAGTTTGTGACGAGTATATTTAATGAAGCTTGTCTATCATTTGCAGATTAATGGCGTAGATCTGGACGGTGCTCGCCACGACCAGGCCGTCAGTTTACTGTCTGGTCTGGACCGCTTCGTGCGGCTCGTGGCACAGCGCGAGTCTCTAGTGACCGCTGAGGTTGCGAAGGAGATGAACGCTTCGGGGCTCGGCGGCTACTCTACTCTCTATAACTCCAACTCTTACATGGCGAACAGACCAAGTTACACAGGCTACAGGCGTGCGCAGCCCACATCACGACTCACTCCCTCCTCTTCAAGCACTGGTCTCAGCAATTCACCAAGTCTAAGTCGAGTCTCACTTACCAACACTCATGACCCAGTCGCTGGTCGCCTCTCAGGTTCAGCACTTCCCCCGCCTCCCAACAACGTCAACAACAGCAACGCCGCCGTGGTTCTCAATAACGGCGTCCTCGACAATAACACTAATGACACTAATAATAACAGCAGCCGCCCAAGAAATACGACTACCTCCATACAGGATGGCACCACTCAGGTACATGATCGCATAATGGCCCGAACTCGTCCTCTTACTAATGAAGATTTCGAAGCTATGATACCTGAACATTTTTTGCGCGGGCAAACTGCTCCCCAGAGCAATGGTTTGGTCGAGTCTGGCGGTATTCATGTGGCCATGCAGCATCCTGCTGTGCCTCATAAGCCCATGTTGCCTGCTGCTCCCACGCAGCTAGGCCAGATCACGGAAGTCTTGACTAAGACCACCTTAACGGAGACCACAGTAACTCGGCTAACTGATAATAGGCTCGCTGAGGTGCCGCTCATTATTGAGGTGGGTTTCACTGTGTCATCATCACGCGCTCTTTCTTTCACGGCGCTGCTTTTCCGGGACTTTGGTTGCTCGCCACTCTTCACTAACACATTTTCTTCTGCTCTCTCCATGACGCACTGGACAATTCATGGACATTAGTATTCTCTTCTAGTGATGGCTAGTAGTGCTGTTGCCTCGAATAATTATAGATTAAAATTTCAACTCTTGGCTCCGAATACGAGTAATTCATTTTCACTTAGACAGTCTTTCACGGTTTGATCCATTCACTTTCACAATAACAAGAATTGAGTTATGTCGTAAAAATTTGGTTTATAACCACACATTTTGTGTAGTATTCCACTTGAGTCTCACACTCTGCCCAGGCCGTCACTTGCTTATCACTATCTAAATTTTCACTATGTAATGTGTGTGACAAACACTAAAAAAGTTCAAGCTGCTAGTCATGGGTCATAAATTTTCTTCTGGTATTCTTGGTCTCACCACTCACACGCATGGTGGCAAAACGAATTTCTTATTCTGACCTGCTGCGTATTTCATCAAAGGTGTTACGTTCGGTTGTATTAAGGTGTTGGTATTCAAGATCTTTCCTAGTTCGCTCAGAGGCGTGCCATCAGGTAATGTTAAGTTGCCCCTGAAGAACTTGTGTTTGCCGCTGAGCCGCATCGCCATAATCGTTGCCGCCAGCCTGATACAACAGGTTTCTTTAAATGCAGATGTTGGATAGGCAAGGCTAAGCATTCTAAGTACAAATGCATACACATCTCATCTTGGCTCTGTGAACACTGCGTTTTATCCAGTTCCATCGTTAGATTCCCGTTTGATTTCATACAATAGAACAACGCGAGGTCCTAGTAGGGCTGAAGCCAGGCTTCATTGGTAATGAGCGTTTTTAGCGCATTTTCTCATTTATGGAAAAAATGCGCTATTGTGCTCGCCATGTCCGTCCGTCCGTGATTTCACGTTTTCGTCGGCGAGAAAATACGCTCTCTGTCACTCACTGCACTGAGTACTGAGTTATATTTTTATAATAAGAATCCTTTTGCTGTTATTGCCGCTGTTTCAGAAAGCGCCTTTTTGATCTCCTCGCTAGCTGTCTACTTATTATGGTTTAACCAGCGAATGCAAATTTCCTTGCAATCATTTGATTTATGTCCCAAATTCAACGGCTTATATAAATATTACTTAGAATATTCAAGAATATTTTCTTACAGGTTTTTATCAACATATAGTGGAATATTAGAACGTGTCTACCATTTGGTAGAAACCAGTTGTAGTTAGAGAAAGGGTTTTTTGAGAATAATTATGTACTCTAAATAGAGTCTCTTATTTTTATGCATTTTTTTTCTCGTAAAACGATGTTTCATTACTAAATCAAACTACATATATCATATCTAAATGGATCATATCTATATTTATATAATAATTATATCGTAACTAGATTATATTTAAAATCTGAATTAATTGAAATACATGAACACATTTTTGAACCGTTTTATTTGTAATTTTATTTTCGAATGCACTACAGCCTCTTGCTATTCGGATTTTCCCCAATATATTTGTTCTAATGAAATATATATTTGCTTGGAGTATGCATAGCGCTGCGCCCATTTTTTTCGGTTCATTCTTCGAAATGCATTAAGCTTAGCATTCTGCAGCGCGCATCCTCCCAAATTCAAAGCCTGTTAGCCTGTAACTGCTTTGTCAACTTCTATCGCGTCATGTTCTCGCTCTGCTGATGAATCGTACGTCTGGTACAATAGTATGTGTTGGCTGAAGTGCTGGGCATCGCTTTAGAGCTTTGGGTTCCTGCCTGGATTTGTTCGCTTGTGTATTGCTTGATGTATTGTTTCCTCTGCTGTGCAAACGTCTACTTGCTAACAGTTCTCTTCTAAAGCGTTCGCCTGGATAGCATATCTTAGAACTCGAATCTTCTTGATTTTAAATCGCTTGCGACTTAATTGATTTACTTTCTTACGACTGTTTGTGTCGCCTCTCGTGTGACCTCCGGTCTTCGTCTTTAATGTAAATGCATGAGCAACTTAGTGCGTCATTAATATTTCTAGAATATTCCTCTTACGTTATAACTTGTGCTTATTCTCGGCCACCTTCAAGAATTTTAATACTATGAAATTAGAATTTCTTTGTATGTGTTGAACAAACTTTATTTATTTCCAATTTAAATATTGATGTAACCATCCAGTGTATGAGACTTTATAGATACGTTGCTTTTGTGTGATTGTTGCCGGAAAAAGATGGCGCTATGAGTTAGTTTGTGCTGCTGCTTTAAGGTACCATCTCGCTATTAGGTATCTAGCTGCTTCTAGCTTCCTTGTTGCTGTCATGTCCCATGCAGCTGTGATGCGCCATGTTGCTGTCATGTATCATGTAGCTGTGAGATACCGTGTAGCTTTGAGGTACCGCGTAACTGTGAGGTACCGTGTAGCTGTGAGGTATCCTGTAGCTGTCATGTACTGAGCAGCTGTGAGGTACCGTTCAGCAGTTAGGTACCGTGTAGCTGTGAGGTACCGTTCAGCAGTTAGGTACCGTGCAGCTGTGAGGTACCGTGTAGCTGTCATGTACCGTGTAACTGCAATGAATCGTGTTGTGCAGGACGTGATATTGGAGAAGGACGGAGGACCAATGGGCCTCAGCATCATCGGCGGGTCCGACCATTTCTGCATGCCGTTCGGGTCTTCAGTCGACGACCCTGGCATTTACATATCCAAAGTGAGACCCCGCATTGTAATGTCAAAGTTCCTTTTTTGAAGCTCGTTAGCTGTAAGAAGTGAACCTGAGATAATAGAATAATGCCCAGACCATGAGAATATCTGCTATTCGTTTAGTTGTTCTTTCTTATTCATGTAATTAAACCATTTATGACTGAAAATACGCTGCCATCACCAATGCTCATTCTTATCAATCAGCTATGTACGCTATTCTAACAATGACCATCTGATAAATAAAGCTCTTGTAACAACGTTCATCTGATAAATAAAGCTCTTGTTACAACGTTCATCTGATAAATAAAGCTCTTGTTACAACGTTCATCTGATAAATAAAGCTCTTGTTACAACGTTCATCTGATAAATAAAAGCTCGTGTGACAATGTCCATCTGATAAATAAAGCTTTTGTTACAACGTTCATCTAATAAATAAATCTCTTGTAACAATGTCCATCTGATAAATAAAGCTCTTGTAACATCGTCCATCTGATAAATAAATCTCTTGTAACAATGTTCATCTGATAAACCACTTTTTATAACTAGTAGTTACGTGATTGTCAATCTGATGACGCACCATGTGGTCAGATCACGGCGGGGGGGTCGGCGCACCGCACAGGGCGGCTGCGCATGGGTGACCGCATCCTGGCGGTGGACGGCGTGGACATGAGCAACGCGACGCACCAAGAAGCCGTCCTAGCGCTGCTGCAGCCTCCTCACCAGATCCGTCTCACCGTACGCCATGATCCTCAGCCTCGGGGACTAATGGTCAGTGCCATGGTCTCTTCACTTCGTAGTGAAAGAAATACTGTGTTTCAAGATGCGCTATGTTAAATTGCTATTTCTTTCCTAGAAGGCCTTTATCTCGTACTTTAATGAAGTTTTGACTGTATAGGCTTGCTCTATCTTATCAATGATGCGAAACACCAAGTAATTGAGTTATATGCTTGTATTTGGGATTGGCGACTCGTTATACTTGGGTAAAATATTTAGATTTTAATGAGAGGCTGTTGTTATATTTGAACATTTTTTAATCAGAAACGAATGTTACTAAGTTTTTAAATTGCTAAGATTCGCTGAATTTGTTTGTAACTGTACTTGTTACTGTATTGCATTGATTAGGTCGTATAAATTTGAAGTGATTGAAGGTTTCATTATTATAATTTTATTATTGATCTGCAATCTCCTTAATTCAGTCAGGTTGCGACCGCAGCATCTGAGGCTTTACTCTGAGTATTTGCGTTTACGAGTTTTCGTATGAAATAGCTTATGGCAAAAATCGTACAGAGAGAGGGTTACAATAAAACACTGGTACGTTTTTATTAAATTGGAAAATTCAAGTCACATCCTACGTTTATAAAAATCTCGAGCACAGGAAAAAGAAAATTCGAATGCAATCAAAGTTAAAATCTATCTGTTAACATCTGTTAAACTTTCAAATTACCAGTAACATTGACCCATTGCAGTTCCGTTGAGTAGTACGACCGTCATAAACGACCTTACTTCACGCACACGTTTGCGGCCGATGTGAAGAATCGCCTTGAATGCTTATCTTCGTTGTGTATCTATTATCTTCGTTGTGTATCTCTTATATTTGTTGTGTGCAGGAGGTGATCATTAAGAAGGTGCCTGGAGAGCGCCTGGGCATGAACATTAAGGGCGGCGTTGGAGGCACGCCAGGCAACCCCTTCAATAAAACTGATGAGGGAATATTTATATCAAAAATAAATGCTTCTGGAGCAGCTAACAGAGATGGACGTTTGCACGTAAGACGCTGTTATAATTCTATATGTTTAAATCATAATCTTTCTTCTCACAATGTCTGATTACTCCTTAGCAATTTGCTTTAGTGAATGTTATATAATAAATTGCTTGACGCAAAGTGTTCTGAATATTAGCACGTTTCAGTTGATGTTCTGAACTAAGGCTGAAAACTCAACTCCTTGGATGTTTGATGGAACTTAAAACTAAAGTGTTCCTGTGATAACCAGTATTCAGTACAAAGGTATGTATTAATTAATCTGAATTATTTAAATATAATTCATTCTTTTTAACTTGAACTCGCGTGAAGTGTTCCTGTGATAACGAGTGGTATTCAGTACAAAGGTATGTATAAATAAATGTAAATTATTTAAACATTATTCATTCTGTTTAACTTTACCTCGCGTTGGTGCAGGTTGGCCAGCGCATCTTAGAGTTCAACGAGAGCTCCCTGCTGGGCTGCACGCACGACGAGGCCGTCACGACGATGCGCTCTGCCGGCACCACCATACGCCTCGTCGTCTGCGACGGCTACGACCATCACCTCGTGAGTGTCTGGGATACGGCCATCACCTCGTGAGTGTCTGGGATACGGCCATCACCTCGTGAGTGTCTGGGATACGACCATCACTTCGTGAGTGTCTGGGATACGGCCATCACCTCGTGAGTATCTGGGATACGGCCGCAATCGTATCTTATTCGTGTTCATTTCTAGCTCGCATTTAATTTTATTCGGTCACAGAGCAGTGCTCAAATCCAAAAACACGTAATCCTATGTTCATGCTTGCTACTCTTGCGTAGCTGGTATTCTTTGATTCTGTAATCATCTCTAAATCAAACTTTTATCACTCGACTCAATTCAAAAATGCCTTGGCATCCAGGATGACAACATCTCTTCCCGCAGTCATGATTTTTTCGCCAGTGGAGCAGATACGTTTAATTTACTGGCGCTTTTAATTTTTTTTGTGCCGTGAAAAAATATTTTTGCTTTATGTGTTGTCTTTAAAAAGTACTTTTCAAACGAATACTATTCACTAATCCTATTGCCTGACAGTCTCAGCAGCTGAAGGTGGAAGGGAGACTGGGCAACGACTCCCGCTCGGCCAGTCAGTCCGTCTGCTCTCTCGAAAGAAACGAATCAGAAGAACATGCAAGTCCGCAGCAGGTCCGAATTTATGAAATTTTAGTACCGTATTTGTCATATCTTTTTATTAAATTCATTTTTTAGTTGACCATGTACAGTATTATAAAATTATTTGCTTGAATCAGTAATAACTATTGGGTAGTTGAAACGCAACTTACTTCGATGATACCCCTCACTGCTCACATGAGGTACTCGCTTACGTTCAGGCCCATAATTGGTATTGAAAAGAAAAACATTATATTTTTGGGTACTATGAGCGATACAAACTCCGTGATCCCGATACCATAATTGTAACATCGTAAATTTGTCATTGTGCTACCATCTAAGTTTTGAACGAAGCTCGTCAATCAGTTACATGTAGCCAGTCAATTGCCGTGCGTGACCAGGTGTCATGGCACCAGACGCCAGAGTTGATGTGCTGTGTCATGACCAGGTGCCATGGCGCCAGAGTTGATGTGCTGTACCGTGACCAGGTGCCATGGCGCCAGAGTTGATGTGCTGTACCGTGGCCAGGTGCCATGGCGTCAGAGTTGATGTGCTGTGTCATTACCAGGTTCTGGATGTGGTGCGTGCGGCAGAGCAGCTAGCGGAGGAGGCAGCGCCGGCGCTCACGAGAGGCGATGCTAAGACCACCACCGTCGTGCTCGGCCAACAGCAGCAGCTGCAGCCACCGGTCAGTGCGACTTGTAGTTACTCTACTGTACAAGCTGATGCTTTAACGGTATTTTTTTTGTAATGTGACCTCTGATCTTGCCGTTTTTTTCTTATTGCAGTAGGTCTCTGTAGTATTGTATTTCTGCAGCATAATTTATTCTTGTGAACTGCATTCCTTACAAGTTTGTTATGTTCCTCGTGTATCAACTGCGTTCTATGTAATCGACCGTATAATTTTCAACTTGGTAATTCGTATTCAAATTTAATCTCCATTGAAGCTTAGTTTTCCCCTCAAATAGTTGTCATTCAACTGTAAAATTGTTTATGTAAACAACTTTTTTTTTTGTAAAAAAATGCTGTGAGCAGCACAGTATTTCAACATCTCAAGTAGCTAAATTTGTTGAAGCACGCTCTATTAAACAAGTTTTTTTACGACAAAGGAAGAGGTCACGTTTCAGAAAATGATTTCGGGGTTTACGGTGCATTATTGACGTTGTTTGGCATAACGTATATTGTTTACGCTATTGGGGCTATGGTATATTAACTTTGTTGAGCCTGTCGTACTGTTACATGATTAACTTATGTTGGGATACATTGATTGTAACGTTGGGACCATGGTGTATGGTTAACGCTGATAATGAGATTAAAGCTTTTACCTTGTGTCCTGTCCATGTATGTAAATTATTGCGTATCTGATGTACTGAGCTCGCTTTTATATTCGTACGCGGTATTTAATTGTAAATGGTTTGCCTGTGGTTGAGGTGGTTGCCATCTAAGCGTGTACAGGCGTGCGGGACAGACAGGCGGGTTGTTCCTCTAACTCGTGGCTGCTTCTGTTGCAGGCCGCCGCTACTGCGCCCGCCGCTGCCGTACAATGATGTCACATTGCCAGCTACTGCCTTCCTTCCTATACTACTGCCATACTACCTACTCTAATTTATCACCTTCATATCCTTATTATTCATTTTATACTACGCTTCTATTTTTCTATGAGTCATTACTCTCTTGTTTTTGTTAGTTACTACTTCCATCCTTATCTCATATTCATTCTTTCAATAATTCTTTCTTCATTGCCTTCCCTTACTCCTACCCTAGGCCTTCTTATTTCATTCCATCAGCATCTATTTTGTACTTCTTCCCGCTGCTTTATGCCTCTTGTTCCTTTTTTTTTAGCCCCATTCCTCTCCCTTCTCTTCCCTTCTCATGCCCACAAAGTCTCCAGGGGGTCTTAGATTGTCGTCATGTAAATGTTGTATATCATAAATTACTTTTCTACTATATTAACTTTATTGTTGAGGGTGTAACAGTGTAATGTATTTTGTCAGAACTTCCAAATGACTCTGTATACATCTATATTCTCATGATTTCAACGGTCTTTCACTGTCCTGATCTTCGTTGTACTGTATGTCGTTTCAGCGTGCGCGCTTGGCTCCGTTATTTTATGCAGGCAAATCGTCGTAAAGATTTGAACTAGTTGAGGATCTTGCGTATTTTCCCTCTTCGTAAACTAGAGAGTACTTACTGAGAATGAAATAAAATAGACGACGAATTTCATTATGTTTTGATCACTTGTAAGTATATAGATCTCGTCTGGATGAGCTGGATTCATAGCGTTGGGTTGCTAATGTGGAAAAATTGAGAGAATATATTTCCTTACCAGGGAAATTGCAACCTTATCCGGTATAATTTTCCTCCACGCATGACGGAGTTGGGAATGCAGCGTGTCAAATATTAGTATATTATATATTATATATATTAGCCTTTATAAGTCCGCAAATTGCCATTTTATCGTTGACGAGAATAATTTCAAAGTAGAAACAGCTCCATTATGTTGATCAGCTGGTGGATCTGAATGGCCAAATGTCACTCCTACTGCCCTAGAAGTACGTAAATCGAGGTAATATTTGTAAAGAAGAATATTAACTTGATTTAAACAGCCGCCACCTCTTCCGTTCCAAGCCCTACTGTTCTCTATTTTTTCGTGTACACCTAAGCCGTTGTTAGTTAGTTTCAGCTCTCGCCCCAAACTCGATTGATCTCTTGTCACTGTAGGTTCTCAAGACGGCCCGGCCACACTTTGCAGCGCTGTCTCTACTGCGATAAGTTACTCTTCCTACCTCAACTTTAATAGATATAGGTCTTTATAGTTTCGTTTAATTAAGGGAATCTCAACCATTTTTCTATATGATATCGCTTTCCACGTCTCCTTTTTTTTACAACGGTTAGTACAAATAGGAACACCGGACTTCGCACCTCCCAACAAAATTTGTGGTGAACTTTTAACTTTTTTCCCTAATATCTGTGGTATCCAAATTTTTGACACCACTAGCAATGTGGAGAGCCGTAAAACATTAGTTATATTATCCGGTTTTCCTGATAATGGTTTTATTTCCTGGTAATGGCTTTCCTTCTGAAAGGCGAGTCTCCGTGGCTTTCTGCCAGACGGCACTCTCAAGATGGATGTCATGATAAGTTCTCATCTCATTATATTAAATTTGTAAAATTTTTTACAGTTCGTGTTTTTTTTAGCAGCTTCATATTGAACATTCTTATGCATTTTCCCTCTACGGTTTAATTTTTCCGCCTCAGAGATGGTAGAATTTGTGTTTATTGTTACGCATGCTTACATTTTCTACATACGGGTCTACTTCTATTATGCCGATTACTCATGTGAACGCATGTGCACGCGGTTTTTAGATTTCCATTGAATTTATTCTATTGGTTCCGCCTTCCTTCATTGAGAGTAGCCTAATTCATGGGGCAATGATAGACAAAAAGTGCTTCAAGGCTTCATTTTGTCTAGTCTCTTTTAAAGTGCAGTCTCTGTTAGTGTGAAAACAAAGTAACCATGGCTGCAAGCTGTAAGACCAAACAATAATTCAGAAAAACGAAGCCATAAACATAAAATTTGTCGGCATATTTAATTCAAATACAACTGCATTTTAAATTTTTTAACTTATTAATATAGGAGATAAAGCAAATTAGATATAATCCTTGCAGCTATAAAATTAATCGAAGCCTGTCATTTTGGTTAATAAGTGTGATGTGTTTTTGTGATTTTATGTGCGAGTTCTGGACCAGGAAGTAAGAGCCTCAAAACGTTAGTGTGAAGTTTTTGTTATCCGATTTCACGTGCCTGGCCTCCATTTTCCGCTTGCCAAAAATGCTCGTTTCTTTGTTTATGTTTTGGAATGACGGGCTTTGGGTTTGCGGTGTCTTGTTTACTTTGTTAAGTTTAGCTCTTAGATTAAATGGTTTGTACTGCTTGATTGAACGCTAAGTATACGTGCCTATTTTGCCTTTTGTTTCATTCTTTCTATTTATCTCATAAGCTTGTGATTATTTAGGATTTTTGTCTAGTTATTAGCTAGCTTTGATTATTTTTCACTTGATTTCAGCAGTTATGCTTGGGGATTTTTAACTGATTTTTTTACTACGCCTTTATGTCTCAGACTTTTTTTGCCACGTCGTACCGTATGTCGTGTTTGTAAAATTCATTCTTGCTTTACGTTCAACGGTCTGCGATATGCAGGATTTCTTGGATCATATATAATCTAAAAACTCGATAGATTAGATGAGATTATTTTCGAGAAGCAGGAGTTGATTTGCTGCACTTATTTAGTAATGACAAGTAAAATCATTTTCCAGTTCGACGCATCCAGATGATTGATTATTTGCACGTTTAGGGAAATTCGCGGTTCACAGAAGTAAAGTACAATATTTTTTTGTTTAATTAAAATATTTTTTGCTATTATTATGATGAAAATAGTGTTTTCAGTTGGCACTTGAAATGGTCAACTTCATTGATACGACGCAGGTTTCTTTTCGCTTCATGAAATATTTATTATTTATATTCATGACTCGGGCCCGAAAATTCCTAGCAAAAATCTACCCAGAAAATACTTTGTATTCGAAAAGGACTTCTAGGTCGCGTGACGATTGGTTTTCCACTTAGTAGAAAAGCATATTGGGAGTGAGTGAACTGTTCTCAATAAGTCAATTGCCCTTGTATGATGAGATGAAGGGAACTCTGAGAGCAAGTCTACAGTCAGCAATGATTATCTTGGATGCTCTGAAATTTAACGCTTAGAATACGGAGATTAAAATTATGACTGTAAAAGATAGTGCAGCGGAGGGTTGCGCTCTCAAGTGCGTTCTTATGTTTACATTGACATTCGAACAATAGGTTAGTTGTTACGAAGTTATGTTTCACGACCTGCAAATTAACCAACATTAACCAATTGCCTTGATTGTGTACCTGTTAGTGCCCTGCGATAGTCAGTAGCTGACGTGATATTCAGTCACTGACTTAGCGATAGTCAGTAATTACCAAATAAATGCGACATAATGATATTCCTACCTGAACAGCGATAGTCAGTAATTGCCAAATAAATGGGACATAATGATATTCCTACCTGAACTATGGTTCAGTTATGCCTTACTAAGTAGCCTTCATTAAAATGTTGCCGTGGTCAGGCGCCTGATAAGTCGCCCGTCATCTCGCCGCACAGGATGACCCTCAAAGAGAAGATGAAGTTCTTCGAGGAGGAGATGAGTGAGAAGCATCCAAAAGGTGGGACCTAAGAACAATAATTTAGCGTCATATTTAACCTGACGCAATACTTTACATGATTATGTCTGTGTAACGCGGGACCTTTCGGGTAGTAGTGCATTATTTTTTTATGGCTCCTACATTGTTAATTTATGCTTCTGGAACGTTGGATACGATGAAGATAATTTCTCAGGTTGTGTACATTCATTAGTAGGATATTAGCATAGTTGAGCGGAAGTAGTCCTTAAATGCAGGTTTCATTGAAGACCAGTGGGTTATTATTATTATCAATTTTCTTCTTGTTCTTGATTTCGCGAATTAAACTTTTTGTTTGGCTTGAAAGTTAGAATATTATTGGGTCTCTAAGGATTTAGGATTGGGTCTCATTTTATTGGATTGGGTCTCATTTTATTGGATTGGGTCTCATTTTATTTTATTCCGGGTTAACACCGCACTGTTAAAATAATCATTTGTAGGAGTCACTGTCTCGCGTGGGAACGGGAATTGTAGCCATTCTGTAAATCTTTGCATCGACAGAATTACGTCCCAACATTTCTGCGTCAGAAATTAGACTGGAATAAAATGAAAAAATAAAAAATAAAACTGATGATGATTTTTAAGAATTATTTTTCTGTTTGCGTTCTTTAATTGAAAGTCTCATTAATACTTTCCATTAATAATTTTATCTTTTATTTTTCACCTTGTTTATGGTATTGATTATAGATTTATTTTAAACCTAATTATTATACGTGTTCTTCACCTATCATCATGTGTGCACTTTACTTTGAGTTGACGTTCGCTCGTTTCCCGCCTGCAGAGAAGAAGACGTTCTCGTATCTGAGTCCTGATGAAATTAACAGGATGAAGGAGTATGAAGGTGAGTTTAGGCTGCTATGTCTTCAAATTAATACGGAAATTTATCAGACTATTTAGTTGGTGATTTTTACCTTCCAGAACGATAGAGTTTCTCTACCACCCTCATCATACTTATGAATGGTTCGCTGCATCTCACCAGAGTGTATCGATTTACTCTCATCACGCTGGTTCAGGAATTTTCAACTTAATGCCATTTAGATATTGTTTCCTTTAATATTGTTCCTCTTTAGTAGTCAGAAGCCGAAGTTATGAAGTACTAATTGTTAGAGTGAGTTCACATGTACGCACGTGCTGGAGAAAATATCAGAGGAGACTGCCTTATTCTGTAAAGCTAGTATTCTGTAGAGGGTAGTTATTCAATATTAGCTGTCTCTTCTATCAGTCGTGTTGAAGCAGTCGAATTTAGATGACCGTTTGAAATTAAATTAGTTCGTTGTCGAGCGTCAATAAAACTAAGATATATTTGATGAAGCTCCTCCAGAAAAATTAGTACTCCTTGCAAGTAACTTGAATGGAACTAGAATTTATTAACAATCTTACATGAAAGCTCTTGCTGAAATTATGCTGTAGAAAGTATCGGATAAAAGTGCTTATTTCTCTGCATGGTTCCAATTCGTATGAAATTTTTCTGCTTAGCAAGTTCCACATATACACGAATTGGAAAAAAAATGAATTAAATATTAATCATGGGCTGGAAAGTGTTTTTTTTTTTTTTTGAAGACTAAGATGTTTCAAAAAGAACACCCTTTTTCATAATCGAACAATTAATTGAAACATCGATGTAGGCAACATAGTACCGTCGTATTCAACGAGGAGTATGTAAATGTTCTAGAAAAGTGGAACCGATTAAAAATTTATGAACTCTTAATAAGAAAATTAAATACAAATAGGAATGCAACACGTGCAAGCGCTGAGGCCGAGTAATGTCTGACGGACCGCATGCCGCTCACGGGCCGAAGTTCGCTCACGTCTGATAAAGAGAAAAAATGAGTAGAGTGTCCGGATGGTAATGATCACAAAATACATTTTGTGATTTTATTTTATTAACTGAAATATGGAGTCCTCATATGACTGCTGGCGTTCGGGTCCCGGACCGCCAATTGCCTTTGCTAACCTCCGAGCTCGAAGCTGACTGAGCATTAAAGAATTGCATGAGCAATTGAAGAATTGCATGAGCATTATTGAGCATAAATAATGCTCATTAAGAGCATTATTGAGGATAAATAATGCTCATTAAGAGCATTATTGAGCCTAAATAATGCTCATTAAGAGTATTAAAGAATTGTACAAACTCGTGTGCAGAGCGGCTGGCCAAGACGGATCCAATGCTCAACCAGCTTTCTGATGACGATGAGAAAACTGATGATGACGAGCTGGTGGATGAGCTGGCTCAGCAGCTGGGAGGCAGCCAACTGTCCCCTTCACAGCTGGCTTCTCTGAATAGGAATGAAGACCACCAGGAACCTATTCAGAGGTGAGATCTTGATGCTCAGGCTTTCAAATAAAAATATTTATGGGTTCCAATGGCACATTTACCGTAATTTTCAATGAACCGCAATGTTGTGGGAGGCATTTGGACATTGAGGCCCTGGAGGCCCTGATTCTACGACACCTTGTTTACGCATTACTTCCAACACGGACTGAATTATTGCGCGTTGTTGGTGAAAAGCGTGTTATATAAAGCGCTCGTTGTTTGTGGAGCTCTCATGACTTTATAAGTGCCTTTTTTAGCTTATGTTGATGTTTTAGAGTAAACGTACCGCGCGTACGAACCGTGAACGCTGAGAAGCGAGCGCAGCAGCAGACGACGGCCGCGGAAGAGGAGGCCGCGCAGCTAACGGCCGCAGACAAGCGCAGACTCGACGCTGAGAAGCGCGCCGCCTGGAGGAAGGAACGTCTCAGGAGTCTCGAAGATGTGGGTTACGAGGGGACGAGGGTCTCGACTGTTGGGGGCATGGGTGTTGACTGTTGGGGGCATGGGTGTCGACTGTTGGGGTTGTTGGGGGCATGGGTGTTGACTGTTGGGTACGTGGGTGTTGACTGTTGGGGGCATGGGTGTCGACTGTTGGGTACGTGGGTGTTGACTGTTGGGTACGTGGGTTTTGACTGTTGGGGGCATGGGTCTCGACTGTTGGGGACGAGGGTCTCGACTCTTGGGGGCATGGGTGTTGACTGTTGGCTACGTGGGTGTTGACTGTTGGGTACGTGGGTGTTGACTGTTGGGTACGTGGGTGTTGACTGTTGGGTACGTGGGTGTTGACTGTTGGGTACGTGGGTGTTGACTGTTGGGGACGAGGGTCTCGACTGTTGGGGACGAGGGTATCGACTGTTGGGGACGAGGGTCTCGACTGTTGGGGACGAGGGTCTCGACTGTTGGGGACGAGGGTCTCGACTGTTGGGGAAGAGGGTCTCGGCTGTTAGGGAAGAGGGTCTCGACTGTTGGGGACGAGGGTCTCGACTGTTAGGGAAGAGGGTCTCGACTGTTGGGGACGAGGGTCTCGACTGTTAGGGAAGAGGGTCACTGTTGGGGAAGAGGGTGTTAGGGACGAGGGTCTCGACTGTTAGGGACGAGGGTCTCGACAGTTAGGGACGAGGGTATCGACTGTTGGGTATCCATAGTATTCAACCCGATGCCACATAAGGTTGCTTGCTATGCTCTGTTTTTCTTTTAATTCTAAAAAACTCGTGAAAACATTAAATTATTTTTCTTCTGCCTGCCCCAGGACGCTGTGGAAGCTCAGCACGTCATTGACCAACTCACCGAGCTCTCCAACGCTTCCTTTGAAAGTGAGAATTTGAAGAATCATTTTCATTTTGATTAACAATTAGTATACGCATAAATTAACTTTCTCCAATGTCAATGTCATGATTTATTAACTAAAGTTACCGTTAAATTCGAATATTTAACTAATGATATTTTGCAGAGAGTTTATATATACTCTTTATTTTAATTCATTAATATGTTTAAACTGATGAAAAACAGAAACTCGAGGCAATCGCTTGCCAGAAATCGGTGCGATCCTTCTTCATTGTTCATGTCCTCTTCCCGTAGACTTTGAAAAAAAAAATAATTATTTAGAGATAAATATTTTATGCACGCTCGACAAATGTCTGTCCGCAGCTCTCCACGAACAGTGCGCTAAAACTCGTTTTAAATCGCTTATTGTGGTTATTATTCTTACAATATTGCTGTAAGTACAATGATTACCATGCTTTGACAGTTTTCAAGTAATATAATATTCAAGTTTTAATGTGTTAATGGAGAGAAGTGATAAATAACTTGCATTTTATTTGAATTTGTCACTGTCGTTTTATTTTGTACTGATTAGATGTTTGGTACTTGAGGAGAAGATGTAATTTGATTGCTTTAGCAGTGCTACTGCGGATTATTTAGTTTGTGTTCCGCTGTAAGACGAAAATATTCCTCCTTATTTATTTACAGTAGATTAACACCGACAAAAAATTATCCACTTGTAATCTATATGGGATGGATGGTCAATAAAAAATATTTATCAATTTTGTCTTAGAATTTTTGATCATAATTCTTAGTGTGTGAACGTCGATTCATGCTCTCAGGTGGACCAGACGACTTCAAGCCCTGACGCTGTGATGGTAACGGCTTGTGATGGTAACGCTTCATGATGCGCGTATACCTCTGCAGAACTCACACAATCACCTCTCCCGCCGTTGTCACCTTCCTCACTATTCGAGGGATCAGAGACCTCGACTTTGGTGTGCAGTTGTCCCTTCAGGAACGATTTTAGGCTAGCGATCAAATTTCGTATTCTTGTTACGTAATAAATACTTTAGTGTTTTGTATTTACAATCCACACAGTGGCAGCTGTGAATTGCTAGCGCCAGGGTCACATGTTCAAGAATTCTACTTAAAATTTCCTAAAAATTAAGTAAAATTTGACGTTGGACAACAGATCTATTTGTCAGTTGCGTATTTCTTCGTTTATGTTTGTTCTGACAGTGATGTTTTTTAGTCTTTCTTTAGGCGTGTTGAGCGAAACACAAACTATATAATTTGTAATTATGACCAATGTTCGTCGAAAATAAAATGTATAATCGGCTATCATAGAAGGTTAGCGAGGACCCACAAGGTCCATTTTGAGGGCGTTCGATGTAGATAGCTGTCGGTTGATGGTTTCTGTATTATAATACGAGTAGTATTGTTTTATTTCATTCAAACGCAATTGTAAATCACAGGCGAAAGTAATTAGAATAGTTTTGTTGTGACGACAATACCAAAAACTGTTAATAATCTCACTCTTTGGTCAACGATCATTTTGACTTTTCTTGTAAGGATCCTGATACGTTTGGCGATACATGGATTTTTCTATCAGCTGAAGATGTGTTACTTCATCACATTGCCCAGTGAAATGCCGTTTTTGTGTATACATCTAAAATTATGCACTTCAGTTCTCATTTAGGTTTAAACCTTAGTTGGTAATTTTGGTTTGTTTCTTGATTGCAAACCGCGTGAGATTTCAATTTATCCTTCAAGCTTGCTCATATGATGGCATTAAGGAATGAGCTTCAGAAATATATTGTCCCCCAATTTTATTGTTTAGCTACTTTTAATTTCAAGCTTTAAGAGACTTAGTATGATAAGTCATTACTCTCGATTAACAATTTTTTTTTTTAGTTTATGTTTCGTGTATTTTGACTTGCTTTTCTTCAACGCGTTGTATTCTGTCCAGCCGTGACTCCGCCTACATCACGTGTGCCACAGTCACGCCTGCGCTAAAATAACTCTACTTTTAATCATACCATCGCGTGCATTACTTGTTCTGCATTCATACCTCAGCCAGCATTCGTTTAGTTCATCCCTTCGCACATCACCCTAAGTACTGTTGTTATGCGTTCACGCGCATCCATTGTTCTGTTGTCTTGCCCCCGCTAGTATCCGCTGTTGATACCTTCCTCATGCCTTCACTAACTCTACTTCTGTTAATACCGAGCCACCGCAACGGCATGGGCGTTGCGCTCGCATCTTCGGCAAAACAACTTGTATGGTAATCAAATCTCCACTAGTATCACTTGTTTTGCCCGTGGCGAACGTCTGCCTTCGCAGTGAATGGTTCTTCACGTTTCCGGTATGATTTTTAAGTCCACCAATGTGTGGGCCATCTAATTAGTCGAAGGAGAGAGATGTACTGCCCTACGCCGGCCACCAGTTACTGTCTTGCACGAGTTTGGAATGTAACTTTGAATCGATATTTTTCACCTGTAATTAATATGTTGATGCTCATGTTGGAGTGACATGCAAGATTTTAGATATTCGACCGATTGTGAATAAACAAGTACTAATGATGCAACGCTTTTTATTATTTTTTCATGGTTTTGCTATATATATATGGTTCCTCGATTTACTCCATAATTATCTTAATACTCTTCGTCAATGTGAGATTAAGTCTCATGATCAAGTCGAACAGAACTTGATTCCCACTCCAATGACTTAAGGAGCCCATAAACGATCAAGCGGCTTGATCATGCATGATTGTCCTTGTAGGAATCCGTTTGATTGAAGAAGTTTTATTGATGGAAAGATGCGCATGTTTCTAGGAAGTAGGCCAAATCAGTATTTATTAAATACGGATCGCACTGATCTCTTTTCCGATGGTAAAGAGCTTTAAAAAAAAGCTTGAAGGCCTGATAAAGATTGATTGAAGCTCACGTCAATCCTATGACTCAAGCCACTTGATCGTTTAGGAGCTCCTTAATTAGGACCAGCGATGCCCAAAATAAGATGCCCGTGCAAAAAAATGGGACGCGAGAATCTTTCTTGTGGCTCGTGAGGCATGAGTTTGATTCCACCTGGCTCAACAGTCTCGGGGGACATGAACTTTAAACATTACTTAATTTTAGCTCACAAAAATCCTAATGCCTAACACAAGATAATCTGGCTACGATTTACAACTTTAGCCTCGCGCCCGTTTCCAGCGGCCTACAGTTAATTGTAAACAGCTTATTATCTTAAAACTTTAGTTATTTGTTTAATTGATTTTTATTCAAGTTAAATGCAATTACTACTACATATTTGCGGCTATTATGAAGTGTCATTAGTTTGCGGAGACTTAATGTGATCTACAATTTAGACTCGTTTTATTAATGCCTGCGTGGAATCGTGGATGCGTGCATCAATCTGCGTTTGTAAGTGTGGATGATAATGATTAGCTTTACAAAAATTTTCACACTTGAATAGATCTGTTAATTAATTATATGCCGTTTGTCAATGAACTTCTTCAGAATTACTTTTAAATTAATAAAAAACAGAGTGAGCGTGAACATTCCAGAAACATGTATTATGAGATTAATATGTCGGAATGAGCATCGTCACGCGGAAAAAGAGAACAAAAAGCTGCATCTTAGTGTACCGTATACAATATAAGAGTCTCGGAATTATATCCGCTTCAGTTTTCTATCACAAATGAAACGAACAGAAAACGAGTGTGATATTTCTACCTGAAGGAACAACACTAGCACCTGAAATTTCAAATACCTGTTTTAAACCACTAAATGAACTTGGAATTTATCTTAACTGATGAATGATCGAGACGAATAACTTGCGGAAAGGTAAATTATCCGGAAGAGGACGAGCTACGTGCGAATCAAGGAATTGCCGCAATTATTATCCCGACTGACTTCAAGTAATTTATTCATTTATTTTTAAGCCAAAAAGGGTGCTCTATATTCATCTTACTCACTCATTGCAAGAATTATTGGTAGCTAAGGTAGGTTAGTAATTACAGCCAGTGTAGCTGCTCTTTATTAATTTTGCACATTCATCGCAGACATCATAGATAGCCAGTCCAGAGCCTAGCCTCGGCAGCCGGCCGGCGTCTGCGGTTGCTCGCTTCTAGGTAGCCTCAGGCTGCGCTCGTCTCTCTACTAAATTAGCCTATTCCGCGAAAGACTGAGATTAATCTCATGCATGCATAATGTGGGACCACTGTACGAACTATGAGTGCATACTTTCGGAGTACTTATTAAGACTCTTGTGGTTATTATACGATGGAAAATAGTGTTTATAAGACAAATTTTCCTGTTTTTCATTGAAATGTAGGCCACATTTTTGATATTTTTTTAATAATATAATTAAATAAGAAAATGAACTTAAATCAGAATTTTAAATGAGTGTCAAATATGTGCTGATCAATTCTTTTTACTTTTTTTTTTACTTTTTACCGATGGTAGCAAAAGGTTTCTCCTGACGAAAATGAAAAAAATTATTAATATTTATTTCGTAAAGAGGGAAAAGCGCACTCAGGCGTGATTTCGTACTCATCGGTTAAATATTCCGTTCATAATTCCGTCGCAATCAGCAAAATTTTAGGAAATTTTTCGTGCGCAGGAAGATTGCACTCTAAGCGTTCTATGATTTTAAAACTCGAAGCTCAATTATGTAATAGTCATGAAAATTCCTTATAGAATTTTGTACGCATTATTACGGATGTTGAAATTCACTGGTTTAACATCGATCTTTCATATGCTAATTGCTATTTTAGTTTTCATACCGTCAATCTTTTTAATTCTGAGCACTTCTAAGTAGAATTATGCCACTTGGTTTAAATTTTGAGATCCAAATCCACTGCTTCTACGTAGATTGTATTGCTCAGTTTTCCATTAAAAGCATTGAAATGTAAGCGGCAATGATTTCAAAATATTAAGAATTATATTACACAATTTTGTATCAAGGTAACTAATATTTTCGATTTTTAATAAATCAAAATAATATGATCCTCGCACGAAAATGCCTGAGTCCACGTTAACTTCAAAATTATCCTAATTACATTGTTCACAAGGTACTGCATGGAAGTCTATTGCTAGGGTTACGAAAAGACGTTTAAGCGTTGATGAGAGTCGAATGAAAGATCCCAACGCTCGACAAGTATAAAGTACTGTCAACCTTTTTTAATGATTAAATTTCACCACTCTTCAATTTGCTTTAAGTTTAGCAGCAAAGAAAAAAAAATTGAATCGCAACGATCTAATCATAGTTTCCTCACTGTCATTCAGATACCAAACAGACTTTTGCACAAATTTAGCGTTTAAAATCTGTACAACTATAGTGCAATATTAAGAGTGATATTTTTTTTAATTACTTCAGAGCAGAACTGCTAAGTAACAAACGTTTACTATTGGCAGCCCTACGTCGCTGTGACATCTCTTATCAGTTTCACTGCCTCAAATGCAGAATTTTTATTTCACACTATCATCACGTACATTATCGCTAAGATTTAGGTTCAGTTCCAGCCATTAGGTTGAATTTAGGCAGAAAACAAGAATTAACTAGAAAATTCACTGCCTAGATTTTATTAGAGTGAAAAATTGTTGAAAGATGTGATTTTGTTGTTGGGTTAATGAAAATCATCATTTACGCTGTCAGCCTTATTTAGCCCTAATCGTGGACTGTGAAACGTTGAAACAATGGAATTACTTCACTTTGCAAATTTATTCAAGTCGTCAATTACTGATAATTAAGGGCATCAATAATTCAATATTCAAACTAAAAAATAGCCAACATACATTCAAAGGACGAAAAGTTCATAAATATTTAGTTTCTTGAACCACAATGACAATGAATGGAGAGATGTTTCATCATCAGAGCAACCAGTGACTTTGCCTGTAACACGTTGTGTGTTCACTCAGGGAGTCGCCGCAGCATTTTTGTTTTAAGAGGTACGTCAAAAGTCTCCTCAGTGACCAATCCGAGAGCTCCTCTGGATGCCGTTCACTCAAATGAGATTCAGAGTGTCGGCCGAACTTAGTGAATAATAATCGGGTCGATGTTGACTCGCCTATTGGGGCGAGTTTACTAAACTGCCTTGTGTGTTAGAAGCAAATATTTTCCTATTCACCTCCTGCCATAAGTTGTACTTCAAATGCTGTCCAGGAAAGAGCTGCGTTTTGTTCTGTGATTGATGTTTGTTTAGTGGCGGTAGCAGCAGCTGCGCCGGCTTTTGTCAGCTCTTACTGACAGATTTTGGTGCCCAACGTAGACCTGTCAGACAATATCATGAGGTCGTACTTAGGGAAGGTTCATATTGGAGGAGCACTCACAGTAATAGCGATTATATTATTGCAAACTGATGCATGGGAGGTGATGTTTTCTGTTCTCCCCTTGCGCCAAGGCACGGCGCTTATTTTTATTTTCGTTTTCCTGGCGATTTCCATGTAGTGGTATTTTTTGTAAAAAAATTGACTGGCATCTGGGTGAGTACACTGACTTTCGTTGCGATATTTATACTCACGGCCAACGAAAAAAGAACTCTTGATCAATTTATTAAGGTTGATCAACTTTATCTTGCAAATTTCAAGCAAGGCTCTGACCATAGACATTGTGCTAGACAGCTAGAGTAACATAAATTTCTTAATACGCTCTCACGTAGAATGTTTGCGACATGATTTAGTAGCGATGTTTTACATTACTCTTGTGCACTAATGTCTTCACTGCAACCCAGCAACAAGAGAAATAGTTAGGCTGCCAAGTTAATCAGCAGCGGGCCATCGAATTAGGGGTGCAACGGGAGCAGGCGGCGCGGCTCCTCCTGCAAGCGACGGGCATGCCATAGTCCTTAAGCCCACTCAGTGTAGCTGACCAAGTGGTCGCGGTCACATCTTGTCTGTGGCTAGGCTGAGCTCGTGTGTCGCTCTCGCTGTACCTAACTTCTCGTCCATCGAGCTCTATCCGCCTGCCTCTGAACACAACTTGTGACCATAGACGTCCAGTGCCGGTGAAATTGACTGCAAGTGCCTCTTTCTCAGAGAACGGCACTCAGGGGCATAGGCCCCATAGCTTTCCTGGATAATGCGCCGGCAATTTTAAAGCCCTGTACTTTTTCTGTTGCCCGCCTCAGCACAGGTGGGTGCTGCTACTGTGTGATAATTAGTGACCGCCCTAAGTTAGCCTCCAGCACATACTTGTACCTCCGACTCTTCCATGGCTTGCTGTAGGCCCTCATAGCATTCGCAGCTCCATTGAAACGTTTTTTGTGCTGTGCTTTATTATTTTTCAGTTACTAGTCCGTGCAATAATTCCAAGTGATGTCTGTGTTTCATGTGAGAAAATCATTAGCCCATCGATAGCGTCCCGTTTCAGTGTTAAGCTTGGCGTGTGCCCAGCAGGATAATTTGTTGAAGGTGAGATTTTCTAATCAAAAGAATGCCTTATATAATAACTGGTATTTGGTTATTTTATGTACTTATACAAGCGTTTAATAACGCTTGTATTCCTCTAAAAAAACCAGCTGTATTGTTGATAAGGAAAAAAATATATCTTTCGCTAATATGATAGGTAGTCATTTTTCCAACTTCTAAGCCGTGTGCCGCAATGAACGTCGATCAGTCCATTGCGCCACTAGCCTGTTGTTGCCGGAAAGGAACCAACAGGCTCTAAACCCGACGTGCCGCCGAAAGTAACTAAGGACCGGACCGATGAAAAAAATCTAGAATTACTAATATACAGTAGACTAGAATTTTTATTACATCTAAACGTTATTTAAATATGTCTTCTAAGTTTTCGATATCGATCGTTGTAGGTACGTGGATTGAACTTTCCAGATATTTGCAAACGTCCAAATTTTGTTCGCGTTTAAGAGTACTTTACTTACCTGTGACAGGTGATGATGCAATAATTAAATTAGGAGGTCAATGGCTTAAAGCATGTAGCGACTCATAAGCCACGTGCTTGTTCTGTAAATTTATTAAACTTCGTTGTAAATTAATATGGACAAAGAAGAGGATATGTTATGTTATGAGGAGTTATGATCTTTAATGCACATGGTACCTCAATGTTGACATTCAGAATCTCAAAGTTATTGAGAAGTTGATGACCTTAATTTTAGGTATAATAAATTAATTAACTTCGTGCATAATTTCTTCCATTGCTCATGCCCTTTTAACCGTTCTAAAGTGAACGAGGAATCAATCAAATTGATTTCTTTTCGCCGGAGGTGGAAATTAAATTTTCATTTCACCAGCAGCTGTTCATGCAAGATGAATGAGTGCTACTGGAACTGGTCGTCATGGAATTATTAAGTATCAGAGAGGAGGCGAGTGAGAGATGTGGACCAGCAGGTTGTTGCAGATCTTGTAGGTAGCGCCTCGGCATGAACCAAGAATGCCGCGAAGCTCCTGACTCCAATCAATGGGCAAGATATCGCCGCAGTAAATTCTCAGTGTAGAAAAAAAAAGAGGAACTCTTGTCGTACCTGGACGGACCTATATTGTGTCGTGTTCATTTAACCAATTGTTTTAGAGTCTTATTAGGATACGTCCAAATGAGGTAGTCGCTCGAGACATGATTTTTAAACATTTTTCTTGTTTTTAGCATGGCTGGTGGAGTTTTCATTCGCGAATACTTGCAGATGCAGTATACTATATTCGCGTATACATGCAGTTCACAAAACATTAGTATCAGCTCGTGAAGCTCTCTGGTCTTGTGCATGGAAAATATATTATTGTTTTATAAATAATTTTGGAATAATATGTATTCCATTTATTAAGTTCAAGACTTTATTAGCTTGACGTAAGCTATTCATAATTGCAATTAATAACTATGAACCCGTTATCGAACATCATAAGTTAAATGATAACGGAAGTCCAGTGGAATTGAGATTTCCTTCAAAGTTTATGCGCAATTTCCTCGGGCAATCTCTCACTATTACGTTGTTTTCGATTGTTTGGTTATAAAATTATAAAATGCGTACTTACCTTAATTAATATCTTAAAATGCCCCTGTGCACCATTGCACATTTTTTCGGACGACAGAAAATTTTTAATTGTATATTATTATTTTTTATTTTAGTTCTATCTAACTGCTTGAATGCTGTTCTAGTCATTAGATTTGTCCACGGTGCTTAACTTCGGGTCGGAGATTTACTTAATAGAACTCAGACATAGTTTGCTAAAAATTAGATTGAGTAAGTTCAGCTCTGGTAATTGATTTCTTTTATACTTACAGTGCAAATTAGACTTAAATTATTTAAAGATAATATACTACTTTACTCTTAAAATTTTATATGTATCAAAGGTTTGGAATGTAAGAATAAATTATTCCTGCTGAGTAATATTGAAAGAGCATCATAGTGCACGATTATAAAGTTATGTGTTCTAGGTCCTAGCGATGTGATGCATGATCTAGGAGCTCATACATTCGGCAGGAGTTTGTGGTCAATGACTTGAGGCATGATGCTTGGTTATTCATGTTCACGTCTTGGCGGTCTAACACCACGCTCACTGCAATATCTCCCTCGCTATCTTGCTCGTATTCATCACCGCATCTCATATCATTGAGTCTAATGACAAATTCTTGCCACTACAACCCCAGTATGGCTGAAATTATCTGGCAATAAACATTTGAGTTGCGCTCTGTCGTCTGTGAAAGCTTGGCAAGATGATGCAAAAAAGTCCCTCTGGAATTCTAGTGATTTTTGCGCGGCGTGGAGGGAGGAGGCTGATGTCCTTGGCTCTGATCTTCCAGGGCAACCTAGTCTCTAGAGAAGGCGTTCGCTGCCATCCATCGACAAGGGCTTCTATTACTTACAAGCAGTGTATTCTCACTGTTTAAATAAATGAATCATAATTTACCAGTAAATAAGATTATTAAAAATATTTAGAATTCGAAGTAATCCGTGTCTACTAGAAGTCTTGTTTAAAAACATTTTTGCCTCGCTTCTAAATTGGAGTAAAACATTTTCTAAATGGGAGAAGTACATTATAATTTATCATTTATAGTGACGTCTCTAGACTGATAGGAATGCTTGTTGTATGACTGCCTTTTTTGTGGTTTGGTCGTTTTATCGTTTTTGATTCTAGTCGAATTATATCGATGAAGTCCATACCTACTGTTAGATTATACCTACTTAGATCAAATTATGATTCATTTGCTAACGAAAACGCTCAAACTGGATGTGTGTTTTATTTTCTTATTTTTATCGATATCCGGAAGTAAAATTAAACTGGAAATGTATTCATAGAGAACTACGTGTTACTTTGTTTTGCCGACCGCACAAAGTGCATATTCGAGTCATCTGTTCCTTGCTCGGCCATCAGGTACAGCGCACTTGATTCACTGGTCGTGGTTGGGTGTTCCGCATGCTACCTTCGTTGCCTATGTGGCAACATTATAATAAAAAATTCAGCTTACAGTCATTATACCTAACCATGGGAAGTAATAGGAAAAAAATAGAGCCAAGGCATCTGATTTTTTATGGAGCAACAGGTACCATTTTTATTAAGTTTTAAATGCTGTTATTGCCGACGATATCCTGATTCATCTGTATTTGCCGCAATTGCTTAACCTCTTCTGCATTAATAATTCTGTGATTAGGCAGCATGTTAGTCGTTTGTTATTAAAAATTAACTCGTCATTCAAGGATGCGACGACGTCTAAAATTTTGACCGTACTGCGCCCTCAGCTTCGGACAGCACAATAACTTTCATGTAGTCTGTTGCCGTAGAAGCATAAGTGTTGCTCCTGCAAACTCTTTATTTTCTATGGCAGTCAGTCGGGCTTTTGTATTACTTATTTTCTGCAAGATTTCCTATTGTGGCTGTCCTCATTCCCTCTATACCGTCTTCATTTTCATTTCAAAAATAAATATCAACTTTTTGTTTATATGGCATTAGTAATTAGTTATTCTAAAACAAAATTAATGACGTCATATGTTTGAAACACTTTGAAACTCAGCTGTTTCCTATTAGGTATTTCGGTTCTCACACCCATAGTTAGTGTGCCTAGTTGGTGAGGCGGAAATGCCAGAAATCAAGTCTTGGAAAAACACAAGGTTCGGGTTATTATTTTTCACCTCTACTTGCCGACACGCATTTTTAACATGAAGATTTATGCGTTTTCATAGTTTTACTAATATTTTAAGCAAAGAAATATAACCTTAGCATTAAAAAATTGTAAATCATGTGCATCTTGAGGGAGTTATACAGACATGTTCGATGCTTTCGTGCTGTATGCTGGCGTGAATATTTAATGAACTTCGTCATTGATTTAAGATTGATGTTGGCATATTGAGAGGGCAATTCGTTCATGAGTTAGTGCATGAACAGTCTCTCATCGAGATGAAAATGGATTTTTCAGCTTAGATTATCTCTGTTTTATTGAACGCAGTGCTCACTCTGAAAATGGTTCCGGCCTGATTTAGTTCTTAATGAGACAATGCTGCCTGGTTTTGCCAGGTTTGAAGTCTGAATGGCAAAGGTGATAGGATAGGCCGAAAGGAAGCCGCAGTGACGACGGGAAGCGAAGAGGAGGAGGCGGCGGGGAGGAGGAGACAGAGAGAGGAGAGGCAGGGGCTCATAGCAAGGCAACATTCCTGGGTCTACCAAATGCACGCGAGCGCTGCGAGGTCGAGCGGCACAGAAGACCCGCGCAGCTCTGCTTCCATAAATTGGGAGTAACGTCCAGCATGTGCCTCAGCTGAGCACGCTGCTTCACGTCATCGTTCTCAATTACTTACTGTGCTATGATTTTTCCTTTGATCCGGGCTATGATTTTTCCTTTGATCCGGATCAAATGGCATTAGATTCTTCCGCTTTCTCCATGAAAATTGCTTATACATCTGCTAAGTGATAATTTAGCCCAAATTGAGTGAAAGTTATGGCATATTCTTCATTCGTGAAGCGCACTTGGGTCACATTAGTGTTAGAATTAAACTATAAATTCGACCATAAGTATTATTCTACCTTTTCCTTCTTGAAACGTGCCGAAACTATGTGCAGCATTTCGGATAAATATGACAAATTAAACGCGATGGTTTCGTTTAGTCTCGGTACAAAGCGTCTTGCAGTGTCTCATAGAAATCATCCAAGTTGTTCTATTAAAGCACAATCTCATCACAATAAATATGCAACACAATACTGCTTCTAGACAACCTAACGTAATTAGACAACCTTAAACCTAATCCTAAGAATTTCATCACTTCGCAATGAGGTACTTCTACTCCGGCCCGTTCATCATACGCTGTGTGCGGCAGGCTTGCTTACGAGGCTGGTGGCGTACCGGCAGCGCGCTGTGTCCAGCAGGCTTACGAGGCTGGTGGCGTACCGGCAGCGCGCTGTGTCCAGCAGGCTTACGAGGCTGGTGGCGTACCGGCAGCGCGCTGTGTCCAGCAGGCCGGACCACGGGCCGTGCCGTAAAGTAGGCAACTAACCGGTTCCTACGGCTCATCCAATGAGTGGAAAAAACGTAGTACTGCTTTAGAATTTATTTTTCGCCGTGCATCTTTGAATTACATCTCCATTTCCTTTAAACGTCGTCGAAAATTTTATTATGAGGACTGTCCGCGTCAATATTATTCAAATTCGTCATCGCACATCTTGGCTGTTATTTTGACAAGCATATTATTAGGAAACGGGAAATCATGCTTTGATATACAAAGCTCACAATTTTCAAACAATATCAGCGAAGAAAATTTAGGTATAGAATAACGGGACGTGCTCCAGGAAGCTGAGACAGAGGAGGGTCCACATATTATTTACAATTTTGAATAAATTGTCTTTTAGCTCTGGAATGAGGGCAATCCAGTATGAGAAAAGAAAACTGTCAGTGCATCATCGAAAACCGTAGATTACATTACCAATTGAAAAATGAGGTGTTGGATGAAGAGACAAGAGGATTTAAAAGACTCGAATGGATTGTATTGATGAAAATTATGTGTATCGATGCAGTAATGTTACTACGAAAAGACCACGCATAGTATTGGCCCCAAAGGGAGTGGGGAGGCAGACCATATATCTGGTGAGCAGGATGGAGGGACGTCCCAGGTATGCGTCGAGTCGTCACGTTTTTGGGAGGGCGCAGCCCCGGCTCGCTGGAATGCAGACCACGGAAAAAAATGTCGAGTAAAATACGTGTAATTGTCACTTGAAACGAAGAAGAGGGAGAGGACGGCTGAAGCTCGAGCGCGAGCATCGCCTCAACATGGTGGCAACATGAGCGTGAATTTTGTCTCAGCATGATGACAAATTTGCCTCAACACGACGATCATTATAAATACAAACTTAGACCTCGGAACGAGGAACAGAAGGAACAAATCTAGGACCATCATGAGCAAAATTTGATCCACAGCATGAGAAATGCGGTCACTGGCTTTGAAATAATCTGTCCGTAGCACGGACTCTGCGCCTGCGCGATGATTTATGGGACACTGATTTAGTTTGGCGCAATATTTAGAACTTCAAGTTTAATCGAAACGTAAAAATGAAGCTGCTGATTATTTTCCTTCGCCAAGTTTCTTAGATTATTAATTTTATATCTTGGATTTTTCCTTATTGCACGTATAGTAAAAATGTATGAATATTTGTTCCGTTTTGTAAGCTGGTGATGATAACGGTTACTGGCACGGCCATCCTCTTGACCATTTCCGGCTACAAATGTCTGCTTGTTATTTTTCTTGTGAAATTAATAACGCTTAAATATGATTATATGATATCGTCAGTCACGAAAAGATCCGGTCAAATGACACGATTTTAGATCTTCTGTGAACAAGGCACGAAAAGAAAAAGAATCGGCGACAGGCCACATCAGGCCTACACTTCAGCGCCGAGATCACTATGTTATGTTATGATTTATTATTATGCATTTATCCAACCTTGGCACAAACTTAATTATCAGCGTTTTGAGTTTGGTAAAAATTAATACGTTCGGGCTTTCCAACGGTTAAAGTGTCGAGTGTAGGATCAGTACTCAAGCCTCGTTGATGTTCATCAGCAGATAATCTGCGTAGGAACATTCAAGCGTGCGAATCTGAAGCTTGGCCTAGGTAATTTATCCTAGTTAATATGTGTTAAATTGATGTTTCCAGTTACCAATCAATGCACACATAACGATATGTCTCAATTCAATTTCACCAGAAAATGGTTGTCACTGTGCAGTGCACATGGAAACATTTTCATTTCAAAATTTCTGCGTTGAGGTTAGTTTTGAATGGCATTGAAGCGCGTCGAACGCATCTTAGCTATTTTTAACTTTCAACCACTGAGCGTTTCGGTTGCTCTCAAAGTAATAGAATTTATGCAGTCTGTATTCCTGCTTTTGTTTGCAACCACTGTGGATCAGTTAGTAGCTTCAGAAAGTCGCATTCTAAACTATTCTGATGATTAAAGCGGAAATAAATAATCGTAATTTCAAGTTCAAAGATGGCTAGAGCCATTTAAAAAATCTTTAATTGCCATTTAAAGTTTTAAAAGCCATTTAAAAACTTTAATTTAAACTAGCTGGACAGTTTGTGGTATCGTAACTTATTTTGAGATCTGTTCTCTAGACAAGAAAAACAAATTACTTGCAATGTTTGAGAAGAGGCGAAGTTGTTGTTGCTAGCGCATGCGAGTGACGTTTTGCAGCAGCTCGCATTCACTACTTCGAGCACCCAAAGTTTAGGTTCAACTAGCCTATGTTTAGCCTCTTTGTTTGAGTATTGACTTAAGAAGGCACTCCTTTTTAGCCTTACAATCTCAATTAGAGCCCTTGAATAAAAGAAGACTTACTACATGAGCCCTTTTAAAAAGTGTGGTTCTATTCTGCGTCTTTCCTTCCCAATTCCTGATTGATCTATTTTTAATGGGGTCCACATTTGCTGACAAGATCTTTTGAACGTTCAACAGCGCCCAAGTCTCTCGTGTTCTTCGGCTTTTAAGAAAGAAGTATTGCAGCCGACATTTGATGCTAAACGCAAATAGGTCTTGATGTATGTTAGGAACTTTCAAGTGTACCGGACAAACGGAGTTGGGCAAATGTATTTGTTTTTCCTGTAAAGCAAATAAGTCCAGTGATGTTTATCAGCAGTAAGCTTTACATAACTTTGACCAACGTCTGCGTCATATGCTGTAGCGAGCAATAATTAAATTAACGTGACAAATTCTTTTAAAGCATGTATGCCGCCAAGAAGTTGGATGTTATATAAATTTTATGTTATTCGCATCTTGATTTAACCGGAAATGATTATGTATCACCCGAAAGTAAGACTTCTGAAAAAGTTTCCACATGAACATCATCAAGTGATTTTTCTAGCTGTTTTCTAACCAGTGAAGTACAAGTTTTGTGGCGCGCCTGGTCTGCTGCGCGTTCACGTGCCCTTCTGCCAGGAATGTGAAATACTAAAAAATGGACGTCATGGCTGCGCATTCGCCGTGATCGTCTCGCTACCTTCGCTGTAAAAGGAATGCGACCTCGGTAACAGCCAGGTCAAGAAAGGTCAGAGATTGGAATTTAACAAGGGAGAGAATAACGAATGAAGATAAGTCGATACGTGTCATACCCCCCAAAAATGATTCGTCAATGTAGATATATCAGTTCTGCTTTTCGCGAAGAACATTATTTGGTAATAAATAAATTTGACGGGTATATCGGCGGTGAGGAAAGATGAGATCTTGTCTTGAATTTGGACTGTTCGTTTCTGCGTGGTATGTAACAGGTGCTGCCAACGAAGCCCGTGAACTCATTATCACGATCCCGAAATTGAAACTGTGCAAGAATTCAGGGGTTAAATCCCTGCGATCTTCAAACGTTCCATTCAATGTTCTCAGTATTATAATAGTTGGTCAATGTAGTTTTCGTATGGTTGATCAGTTTGGCTCTTCATCGAAGATATCAAATTAATTTTATGTGAAAGCTTTTTTCCGATGATCTCCGACACATCGAAGTTTAGTTCTGCGATTACCTTCATCACTTACGATCTGTCTTATTTTATTGATCACTTTAATTCACGAACTTCCAACATGGCTATAAGGTGTTGTTGCAAAGGGCGGAATTTGCCCTCTTTCACATATCTCGCCCTAACATCTAAGGTTCTACCCATGTCCAGCAATGACCTTTGCTACGACCCTAAATCGTCAAGTTAGGATCGCTTGCTTCTCTGAATTATAGCTTCTAACTGGAGCACAGCATTCCATGGTGCTATACAATAACAGACGACATTGCATGGTGCAGTACAATTTCAGTACGTCCTTGCATGGTGCTACACAAGTGCAGCACAGCATTGCAGTGCGCTCTACTTTTGGAGTACTTCAGTGCGTGTTGTAGTTCAGTTTGCAGGCAATTACACCTGCTGGAATGTTTTCATTTGTTATACATTTGTTTTCATCCGTCTCTTGTGCTGGAAAATCTCTTAGGATGCCAATGATCTCAGTGATTTCATGAGCAGTGAGTTAGTGGTAAGGAAATTTGGCAAAATTGTCATCTACTATAAGATATAAATTATGAATGTTTGTAAGTTGCGTTTTGAGACATTGCGTTAGCGTGGAAGGAGAATTTCAACAGTAGTATGAAATCGCAGAAATGCCAGCTCATATTGTATGAATTTGATTGATACATTTTGACTATTACTTTCGATGTGCAAAATTCAGTTTTAAATTAATTCTTCTGCAGAAAATGTTAAGTGCGGAAGTGTAACACTCATTCCTGATGAAAATATTTTCAGCTTTTCCGCTGGTCGAAAATAAATCAAATGATACGTTAGCATAGTTGGTGTTTGTAACGTTGAACGATGTTGCTGGCGTCGATACTCCTGAAATATGAACCTCTGTCCTGTTGTACTGTTGCCTTGGCTCGTGAACTGGAAAGCGGATTCCAAAGGATAATCAGGATATGATTGATGTTACAGTCAATGCATATCAGTAATTAATCCTGGAAATCTATCATTTGTTATCTAAATCAGTGTTAATGACGAGTGAAAGATACGTGCTGAGACTGCTGCTGTTCTTTAAAGGTATCATTGTTTTCACTTAAAACTCGTCTGGTCATATTCATCTCAAATGACTGTTTCCTGTTATTTTGTTGAGAGGTAAATTTTGATGTACGTTTGCCGCTGCAACTTTTTCAGTTGACGGTGCAGAGCAGTGTATGAGTAGCACAATACAACATGTCTGTGATCGTAAGTGCTGCAACGATGGTTACCTCGTGATTTACGTTTGTGATTGACAGGTTCAATTTTAATTTCGTATCATGATTTAATGACTTGCATATCAAATGGTTAGCGATTTATTTGAGTGTCTTGGCCTGGTTCCCAGATTTTCTTCAATCACGCTGTGGTCACCGCATCAGACTACCATCCACCGTTTGCTTTACAGATTTCTCCAATCAGAGCCGTGTTAGAAACTCTCGTTAGTCTCTCATAAGTAACGTGTTTTTATAGGACTAACTTGATCACATTCTCGTGAGTATGTTGAGCCTGGCCAATGGAGTCGTAGTAGTGACACCGAGCCCGTGCCGATATGCTCATTGCTGAAGCTGCTCCGCACCGCGGGGTCGGCTGCCGCCCTTCTGGGAATACCTTATTTAGTGGATATTCAATAAGAATTTTTAATTTTCCGGACAAACTTAGGAAGAAACAGCTGATGTTGGAGTATTTTTTGTGTGCTTAGTTCGACTGTCCCACCATCGCATCCCAAGGGACCTGTTGCACTTCAAGGTACTTCCCTCGGAAATGTATTGCCGCTCGAAAAAGAATGGCGACTGGAAGAACTAGTCTCGATGGGGCTTTCGAACTCTGTTTGGTCTGTGAGTGCATGCGTGCGTTGGTGATGTGGGCTAGTGTAGCATTCTCACACCTTTGTATTGTTCGGAGTGACCACACAAACCCCCTATCCAAACAAAGCCCTTCTCCCTTCCTCACCCTCGCTGCTCTCGAGCGTCCCACCCTGCGCGAGCTTGGCTAGCATTCCAGCGCCTGTGTACGACCGCCTGCTGCTGCCCTGATACTGCTGCTGCTACCCTGATACTGCTGCTGCTGCTGCCCTGATACTGCTGCTGCTGCCCTGATACTGCTGCTGCCCTGATACTGCTGCTGCAGCCCTGATACTGCTGCTGCTGCCCTGATACTGCTGCTGCTGCCCTGATACTGCTGCTGCCCTGATACTGCTGCTGCCCTGATTCTGCTGCTGCTACCCTGATACTGCTGCTGCTGCTGCCCTGATACTGCTGCTGCTGCCCTGATACTGCTGCTGC